>NW_022990558.1:3460841-3720268 GCF_902827175.1 Gymnodraco acuticeps
GTTGTTGAGTTAGGAGGAAACTTTATTACATTTGTGAAAAGCTGTCTAGTTATTTCTTATTGGGTGTAAAAAACAAGTTCTTCCAAGGGGGGTTGCGGGACCACTAAGATACTTCCTACTGGTTATTATTTATTTCCTTCCCCTATTGCTTTCATTTTTCATGCAGTCATCTCCAGCTGCTTTAATGGCATAGAAGAGAAGGAAAGATCAGTAACTACAGGCGTGTCTGTTGGAACGCTTTCACCCACTGGTTTCTAAGACAAACCAGTATTTATATAGCTTATGTACAAGAGACAATCTTTGTATCAGTCTTATCTGTAAACTAACCCATACAAATCTGTATCAGTGTTAACACAAGGTTAGCTCAATATGTTTGGCATTATGGTATAATGATAACGTTTCACCAAAGGTATCCTACTAGGAGAAATACAGGTTTCCGAATACATCAAATATAATCAGAACCGCTGATTCCAGGCACGCTGGTTCACTAAGCAAAAAAGAAAAGCTTATTTAAGTTCAGTTCAGCGGTCTCTTGACAGTAAACCAGCTTCCATAATCACTGTTCCTCCTGGTGGATGGATAAAGCCCTGCAACAGATTTCCAAATATTAGGCTAAGGGGTTAAAGTTAGGGTAAGGGTTTATGTGATACCTGGGCCATGGACACAGACGGCTGGGTCTGTCTCAACCTTTGTTTTGGCGAGTACACAGTTGTTTGGAAGGAATTAACTATACATCATTCTTAGAAGTTCTACGAATGTAAACTCTCAAAACTGAAATGAAATTGACATTTTGTCCCACTATGTGCTACTAGTCCGAGAGGGTTTGAATAGCTGTTAAAAGTGGCCTGCAGGCCTTTTCAGTAGCCTTTTCCTTTAATGGAGAGAGCCGTGCTAAATGTTTGATGATTTAAGACTGGTTCATTGTAAAGGGAACCAGAGCAGAGTGATAACAACACTACATTATTCATAGGTGCCCTCTATCACCGCACACTTTCTGTCGGAGGCAGAGAGACGGCAAGACAGCGGAAGAGACGTGAGAGAGATACACGAGAGAGAGACTGATGGAGAGTTTGTTTGTTTGTAGCCTTTATTTATCCAGGTAAAAATCCCATTGAGATCAACGATCTCTTTTACAAGGGAGACCTGCCTGTTACACATGTAAATACAACATAATGACAGGGGTACAATTTACAAACGTATTCACAATGACAGGTACCAGGAGTATCAAATATCATTTCATCCAGCTGTGCATTAAAATGATGCAGGGGAACCAAAATGCTCATTTTTAAAATGTTTTACAGAGTGTTCCAAGCTAGAGGAGCAGCGCACATAAAAGCTTTAGTGCCTAAAACAATCCTAGCACTTGGTACATGTAATAAAAACACATCCTGGGATCTCAGGCAATAGCTACTTGCGACTCTCTGTGAGATCAGTGAGCAGATGTAAGGTGGTAGTTTACCCAGCATGGCTTCGTATATGAACATGTACCAATGACTGAGTAGGTAGAGTAGGTGAGAATGGGGGAGACAGACGGAGAGAGACAGGGGAGACTGACAGGGACAACTTTACACTTTCACTTACAAATTGACAATAAATGTACACATCAAAACAAATCCATATCACAGAGCCTTTGTCAAACTAAACTGCTAATTGCTAGCTTCAGCTGACCACTTAGCATTTGCTAAGCTAACGGCAACTTGCGGGAAGGACATGGTTCCTAACGAACTCTACCCTCTCCTCCAAATATTGTCACTTCTGCTACAAAAAGGTCAAACTTGAGGAATCAAATCTTCAGTCAACAATCCAGTCCACTTCTTTTATAAGACTATAGTCAAATACATCAGCAGCAATATTAAATGAGTAAACATTGTATTTATCACGTGGAAATGAGTTAAATTGAGCACTTCATTACCCAGAAATGATGTATGGTTAGTCAATTATCCTTGTCTAAGTGACGTATTGCGGCAGATGTGGTAAAATGTCTCAATCAGTAGTGAATTCATATTTTCTTCAGACAGAGCTCTGTTCGTTTGCTTTTTTTTGTCATCAATTGTTTGAGTCAGTCAGTCTGCAAACTCAACCTCCGATTATTTGAAGCTATGTTGGGAAACACGTGTGATGAGATGGCCACACTTTAAGTTTCACTAAACATTTTTTTAAATGATTAACAATGGATCAGATGATCACACAAATATAAAAGTGTTTCTATGAGGATACAATTCTCACCATTAACTGCAATCCTCTTCCACCATCTTTCAGTATTTATTTTATGGCCCTAGCTAGTAAACATAGTTGAAGTGAAAGAGCCAAATAATATTGTTCAGAAGTTGGAGGAGACCAAAACTGAGCAAAAAAGTGTTATCAGGTAAGTCACGTCACAACGCACAGATGTGTACACGGGCAACTGTTTGGTAACATATAAGCTTTCTCAGCTTTATAAGGTGATATTACAGTATGTCAGTGTTGTGTTTACAACAATAAAATGTTTTTAAATCAAAACTACGACAGTAAGAATATGTTAGTCAAGTTCATTGTGTACATAAGGTCCCTGAGAATGGGGAATGTAATGTGTTTTGATTGACTTTAGCCACAAAGTTAAGCTAATTGCTGGAATTTTCTGTAAACAACTACTTCCTAAATTGTAAGACTATAATAAAAATTGTCTATACTACAAACGTAATGATTTGATGACAATGATGTCAAGTACTGGATCGATAACTACATAGCCATTACTAGTTGAGGGATCTGATGACGATGAGATCAAGATGGTACCTCGCCTGCTAACAAGCGGACCTCGCTGGATGGAGCCAGGAAAATAACACCTTCTCTCCCTGATGAGACTTCTATAATTGGGTGTACTGGCCCACATCTGTGTTTCACCCTGTGGTTCCCACCAATCCATGAGCCTGATCAATGAGCTCCCCGGGGTGCTGCTGGATTTGCTAATCAATTGCCAATCTAGGTGCAGCGAGTGTACGGGAAGGCATGCAAATGAGGGGATTCAAGCCAAACTGCACATGGGAACCTGAGAGTTTATCAATTCATCAATGGCCAAATGTGGTCTTGTTCCTCGCCGAAGGCCGTGATGAAAGGGGGGGTTGGATTACATTCATTTTGGTTGAGAGCGAGTGAGAGAACACATGGACCAAACACAAATATTTTAAGATAATCATGTGTACCAAAAACAAACAGCCTCAAGTCAAGTTAAGGAACAAAAGCAGTAAAAGTATATTTTTCTGATGAGTTAATAACTGTGTAGAAGAATACTCCGGCTTCACCTCAGCTGCTCCTCACAGGTACAGTACACATTTTCTTTTGTGTGCCATAAATTATTATTGCCATTTTCCAATAAGTGTAAGAAGGCATGTTGCAGTTATTTTATGCATCGGGCGGGATTGCTTCCTGTGCAATCAACACCCCGGGGTTGGGAACATTACAGAATATTAAGCTTTTATGTGCAAAATGTTGTGTAATGAGAGACATTTGAACCCAAAGCTAATTTCTCAAAACCAACCAGACAAATCACTCCTTTCTCATTAAAACTGTATGACCATGCTGTGCTGTATAGCTACTGCTCCAGAAAGTCACTTTATATGACGTTTACAGCTATCAGAAAGCAATGCTGATTTTGAAGGATTTTTAAAAAATCCAGATTGTTTTCCTTAGTTATCTTAAATGGCCTTGTCCTAAGTTAAACTAAATGGTGGAAATTGAGTAAATCTAAGTCATATATAAAAGTCCTAGGAAACATGGACTTATAATCCTCAATTTCAGAAAAAAATATTTTTTCAACTTAATTATTTTCAATGTTGCCGTGCATCACATTGAGAACTGGCAGAAATAAGGGAATGATGAGTTAAGGAAAAATAATAACAAGGGACTCATAAACCACTTAATTTAAAGTGGACCTATCATGCTATATTTGAAACACATATTGTAGGGCCATACCTATATAAAACATGTCTGTGAAGTTTTTTTTTCAAAATACCAAACAGATCATGCATTTTATCCATGCCTCATTTCGCTCTATTTGCTTTTTTCCAGCCCTGTTTTTGCAGGGGCTGATTCTGCTTTTGTGGCAGAGTACAGCGCCACTTACAGGCCTGGCATATGTACTACAGCGTCTCCAGCGCTTTCCAGCGGTCTCTCATTCCCCTGATAGGTGGAGAGTTGCCCATATAGGCGGAGCAGCCCTTTTCTGACGAAAGAACAATTCAAATAATAATCAGCCCCGTTTTTAGAGATTTGGGTACGGAGGAAAAGAGAGAGAGTTGTGTTTTCTGACACTTGGTGAGTTCCCTGACACACCGGGGACACATATTCATGTATAAAAGACTAAAAGACGTACACAAGTGCATTTTGCATGATAGGTCCCCTTTAAATAGTAATTTGGTGCCATGACAAATCTACCCTTTGCATCCTTTCAATATTGTAAATACAGCACACACACACACACACACACACACACACAACACACACACACACACACACACACACACACACACACACACCACACACACACACACACACACACACACACACACACACACACACACACACACACACACACACACACACACACACACACACACACACACAACACACACACACACACACACACAACACACACACACACACTGCAAAATGTCTTCTCCTGCACACGAAGCGTTGGCAGAGTCCTGGCACAGTAAATAAAAATACAATTTCCCAAAGTGACACTTCCAATCTGTTCTGTGCCCAGTCAACTGCCTGTAATTATTTTAAACATTCAGAGATGTGTTTGTTCAACCCCACCCTGAGGACCGCAGGCACCTCAACGGCCCTCCACCACACACACACTCATTCACTCACACACACTTCACCCCTTCATCTATCCAATCGCTCAATTTCTCAAGAATGGTCCTACAGTTCCCTGTAATAAAGGGGGAGTGAGAGGCCTATTCAATCTCCATGCCTTTCACTACAGTCCAATCCCCGAAGCCCCCTTTGACACACAGTGTTTTATTACACACACTAGAAAAAGGTTGAAGTGTGAGGGAACGTAAACCGGAAAAGCAGAAATAACTATCAGGGCAAACAGCAATCAAAATACCTAGATATTTCTCTGATTTATTACTCAACAGTTAACCTTCATTTTATTTCATTTATATTATATGGAACTGTGCTCGCTAGGCAATGAACAATGAGGAATAGACACTCAAAATTACTATAGTTCCTTAGAATGGTAACCAAATAGTATATGGATGGATACACATTATAGCTGTTTTTCCATAACTAATAGTATTAGTCCATGTGTTTATTTCAGCTGTGTGCTGGAGTGGGAACAAGGTATTGCTATCAAATGATTGTCATGGTCTTACTTACTTTGCATTTTACAATGTGTTTCGGAAACATAGAAATACAGGTGATTAAAAAACGGAATAATTGGCTTGCAGTATACATAGAATTACCGCCTTGTGGCTGAACGCCTCAGAAAACCAGTCCAATCTGTAGTTTTTTTACATCTCTCTAAAATGCAATCAACCCAAATGTTATCCGATCAGTCATTATGTGAAATTACCATGATTATTCTTTAAATTCTTTAATTATGGCCAAAAATATGTTTTTATTCAAGTCACAGTGACCTTGGCCTTTACAACAAACTAATTATAGTCATTACTAATCAATCCCTGAATCGATTAGTAATGTGCCAAGTTTTAAGAATTCCCTTCTGGTGTAACGTTCACCAGAATGAGACTAGCATGAGGTCACCCTAAAAAGCCCCTTAAACTAAGTTCAGAGTTCCAGGAGGCCAATGGGAAAACTTCTGGTCTGTAGCACACTATGAAATATGTTATTCTGCAACTCTATCTTTGGTGGAAAGCTTTCCTTCAAACTCAGGGACTTAGGTCAAGTGGGGCACTTCAAAAAAGTCTCAGCAATGTTTGCCCACTTTTCATCCTTATGTGCGTGCTTTCTGTTAAAAAACAAACTAATATTTAATCTGTATTTCAGCACATGGGCACCTGTTTTGACCTTCCCCCATCTCTCTTTCTGTCCGTCTGCTGTTCTCGTGCCCCACCGCTGCCATGTCCCTGTCCTCCTGTCCTGACTAATGGGCACAGAGTGCCCTGTAGTGCTCTTTTGCATTGCCACACACACACACACACACACACACACACACACACACACACACACACACACACACACACACACACACACACACACACACACACACACACACACACACACACACACACACACACACACACACACACACACACACACACACACACACACACACACACACACACACACACACACACACACACACACACACACACACACACACACACACGTCTTAAGATGCTTGTCTACTCAGGAATTCCTCTGGGCAAAGGTGGCTTCCCACCTGCTGAATATCTTGCATAATGTGTTTTGAATAATGCAAATGCTGGAGCCGGCAGACGTCGGTACAGTATGTTTCTCTTTCCAAAAAAGGGGACAATTTCAGGGTCACAGCTTAAGTGGCTATGTACTATTCATGTAGGAGAAGAATGTGGGGTGGAGGTTTCTGATGAGCAGGACATTCTGTACATAGAAACTCACTCACATTTGATTGAATGGGCATGACATCAAGGAGTGTAGGGCCAGACTATAAATATCACGCAATAATAAAAAAATAAAATAAAAACATGTTTTAATGTTTAAGTCTTAAGAAGAAGCAGCATAACAAGCTTCTTAGAGAACTTTATATACTGAGTATTTTCTTTAAAATCTGTAAAATATTAATGTAAATGTTTGTCTTGTCTATCATCAGATCCATAGGAAGGGTAATGAAAGCACATGTTCAGAACTGGACAAACATACAACTAGTATTTTGAATAGCAGAATTTAAACACAGGGTTGTATATTACTGCTTGACATGAATACTGCTCAACATTTAAACTGATTATGGACATTTTGAATATTGTAATTGTAACTTAACGACAATGCGAAGGAAGATTTCAATTTGTAAAATGTTGTGATTTGTGTTAAAATGTCTGGAAGTAAATGTAATGAGGCAGTGGTGCAAACAGAACCCAGCTAGCCTTTTAATGTAAAAACAAATAATATGTATTTATTGATAGAGTATAGCAAGGGTGTGGACCTTACTAGAATGTTATCTACATGTACATGTTGGTGTGATGTGAAAACAATCCTGCCCTCTAACACATCGAATGCCGTCTATTAACATAAAGGCCGCAGAAGCAAAAGGTTAAATGCTCAGAGAGAGATTACATTAAGCCCTTCATCTGCCCTCTTGAGAGCACTGTAATACATCTTTTAAATATGATCTCTTAAGCATCAAATAAACCTGATTGAACACAGTAACAGAGCTGACTTGTGGTCATTCTAATAATCTCAAAGTTCTACGTCTAGCTTTTTCTAAAGGCATTTTATCATTTATCATGGTATTTTTTCCAAATACTGGAAAGTATTGACTGAAAACTGAAGATTTTCATTGTCTAATGCTTGTCTGTGATTCAACCTTCTTTTATCTTACTATTCTCGAATACAGCTGTTGCTGGACAATTGGCTGTTCAGCTGTTGGCTGGTGTGTGATCACATGATTAGCTAATGCCAAAATCTACTGATAAAAGGCCTTGAATTAATATCTTGCATTTAAATTCGGAATATGTTGCTGGTTTAAATCAATATGTTGACCATGTAGATGACATTATAAGAAGGCCATTGAAAACGACAATAATATATAGCAAAACCATAAGCTATGTCAAGAATTACCTAAACAAGTGATAGAACCTGATCTTGAGACACATAAACCTTTACCAGAGGTGTGGAGGAGAACACAAACGGTCCATTATCCTACGTGTACCACATTGTCTGTCAAACATGGAGGAGGGAATGTGGTGGCACGGTCAGGGGAACGTGCTCCTTCGTATTTATTGACGAAATGACAATGGACAAAACCAGCAGTATCTGGTCAGTTTCAACCGAATGCTTCAAATGTAATTGGACAGCGCTACAGCAGGGCAATGACCCAGAACATACTACCAAACTCTTTTTACAGCCCAGAACGTGGAATGCTCTTGAATGGCCAGGTCAATCCACCTGACTCTAATCCAATAGTCTGATTTCACTAGATGTAAGCTAAATTGAAGACAGAAAGCCCTGGAAACAAGCCGGAAGAAACAAAGAAAATAGGAGAATAAAGGCCTCTCTGAGCATCCCAATGTCTCTGGGACTTCAGACAATCATTCATTGCAAATAAAATGCAACCAAGTCTTAAATATGATGACTTTATTCAATAGTATATCCACTTTTCCAATTACTTTTATTATCCTGAAATGTGGAGTCTATTATAAAAACGGTTGTAATCCCTGCACGCTTCACCAAATATTACTGTCAATACTTTTAAATTAAAGTTAACATTTGCAGTGGAGGCACATTCTCGTATTTCTTTCATCTTTGAAATCAATTATTACAGTGCAAAGGGCCACACAAAAAAATGTTGTCACTGTCCAAACACCTATGTTGCTTACTGTACATGCTGACACATATAAACACACAGAGACAGAAACATGCTCACAAAGATCCTGAGGTGTAACACACTCCGTCAGTGCCCAGAGAGGGTAGAAGGTCACACTTTAATTGAGTGTGCATGTTGCAGTGTGTGCAGCCTTTGTGAGTGTGTGTGTTGGGGGGGGGGGCTGCCTATAGCTGCCTATCACCGTAGGGCTAATGGGACTCCAGGCTCAGGAGTGCTGACGCGGGCAGGATGAGGCTGGATAGAAGTGCTTTTCATTTTCGTTTACACTGACACACTCCTCCCTTTGTATATGCTGCATGCACACCTTATACTGTACAAATATGTGTGTGTGTGTGTGTGTGTGTGTTTGTGTTCTTGAGGGGGTTAAACACAAAGAAGTGTGTCCATCTCTTCAAATCACAGCATTGTAATGAAAAATGAGACCGTCCCTCCTCCTCTCTTTTTTCATCCATCTCTCCCCTTTTTCTCACCAGCGGACAATTCATCACGTCAGATATTAATATCCCTAAAGGTCATAGGGAGTCATAAAAGAGGAAAATATGCTTTGTTAAACTTTTTCCCCGACATTTTTCCCTGTCGTCTTTTTTTTCTCCTCCACACTAACCTTATCACTTTGGTTGGTCGGGGGAGGCAGGGGACGGGGGGGGGGGAGGTGGCCCGGGCTTCTGTGAGCACAGCGATCTTTAGGGGATTATTGATCAAAACAATAACGGGAACTGGCAGTCGGAACGGCTATGAAAAGGAAGTGCTTTATTTCCTATATTGCATTTACACACACACCATTAGCCAGTGGGAATGAAGGGATTCATGGAAATAAATTATGAATGAGAAATAATTAATATTTTAAATGAATAACTCTGTCCTCATAATCAGTGACATACACATGTGAAAACAAAGACATTTTCCAAGCAGCACTTGATATGTTGATTCACAGTCCCGTGTAAAACCAGAAGTCATCGTTTGATTGTTTGTGATAAAACTTTAATGCTTAAAGAGGATATATTGTTATTTTTTGGTTAATATTTTGATGTTGTGCCTTCAATGTGACTCTTTTCACCCTCTGTCTGAAACCAGAGCCCAGTCTGCCCTGATTGGTGAGCTGGCCGGCTCTGTTGTGATTGTTCAATCGCTTAGAGACATGTCGAAAGTGTCCCGGCCATTAGCATATCACGTAGGGCTGTGCAATTAATCGTATTTTAATAACGATTACGAAAACACCGTAATCGAAATAAAACGATTATTTTGCTGCATTCCCTTTCACAATGATGCTCTCAATTTGTCTTGCGTTATACATCATGCCTGCGCGTGCACTTTCGCCCCTCCCTAAAAGCCCTCTCGGCCAGGTTGTGTTGTGACTTGCAGTCTGTTTAATAAATCCATATAAACACATTGCAAGGGAGGCTTTAATTGCCGTGTCTCTATTCTTTACCAAAATAAGAGTACTGCGTGTAGCAGATTAAACATGACAGGTTGTGAGTGGCATTAGTTATCATATTTATATATTTTATAGGTTGTGGAAGTGTGCTCCAAAATATTTATTAATATTTCTCTATTGGTATTTATTATTTTTGATATTATCAAAAAAATAGTTTTTTCAGTTGAATTATACTTAAGGTTCAGGGTAATCAACTGTTGAAAACATACTGTTCAAATTATTATTATTTTTTATTTTTAAATTCAATAAATGGATGTTTACAAAGTCAATGAATAATCGTATTTAATAATCGTGATATAAATATTGACCAAAAATAATCGTGATTATGATTTTTGCCATAATCGAGCAGTCCTAATATCACGTACAATATGTTGGAGTGCTAGCCAATAAAAGCGTGAGTGTTTCATAAGGCGCGTTCACACCGCAGTACTTTTCCCACTTTAGTTCTGATATAGTTCCGAAATGTTGCGTTCACACCAAAAAAATCCGGAACTAAAATGAGTTCATGAGAACCTTTTTACCCCCTCTGCTAGAGAGCAGGGACTTTCGTGGGAGAAAAAGGTTCCTATGTCTGATTGGCTGGGCGGATTGCAAACCACGCCCTGTAAAACGCCAAAAAGATTTGTGAAGCTGCCATTTTATTATCCTCGCATTAGCATAAGCATTAGCCCAGCGCACAAACGCAGAGACACTAACTTATGGCACAAAATAAAACATGGGAGCGGTGGAGTGATGAGGAGGTGTCGGCGTTCTGGCGATTTACTCGGAAGGCTTCAGTAGAAGCTGCCGGGAGTCCCAGCAGCTTCTACTGCCAGTCCCCAACTCCGGGGACTTCGGGTGGCAGTATACGCCGTGAAGTTGTTTGTGGCCTGCCAGTAAACCCAAAGCAGAAGAAGAAGAAGTGACGTCAGCAGCATCTTGCCTAGTCCTCCCCCAGGGACTTATTCCGGTGTGAACGTGTTCTGTACTTAGTTCATGAGAACTAAAGAGTTCTCATGAACTAAGTTCTGATGAACCTTTGTGGGAAAAGTACTGCGGTGTGAAGGCGCCTATAGTGATGTCAATATGCAACCAAAGTAGGAGTCCATTGGAGGCGTTTCAGGTGTGGCAGAGAAACTCCATCTGAAGGGAACACAGGGATTTTAGCCTTTGCAAACCATTTTAATGCATACAAACCTATTTAACACACTACAGGAAAGGGAAAACCATAGGGTCTTTTTAAGTAATATAACGTTTGTCTTGTTGCCTAAACTGGTCCTGCACTGCATGAGCATGGACGTAGGACATTTCAAGAGGATTTTTTGATCAGAGCTCTTTTTTAAGTTACTGCTGATGCAAACCAAACACTTCTCGCTGCTACTGCTTCACTTTAAAAGCTGTTCAAAGGCTAATGATAGAGCAGTTATAAGAAATACATCATCACAAAGATTAGTGGTGCTCTGAAACACATACTGTATCAGTCTATACAACAACAAATGCAAATGATGTTGCCATTTAGTCAGGGCGTAAGTTTTAAACACACCATTGACAGCAGCCTAATGTGCTTTCCTGTGGAAAACCATTTGAGCTAACACAGGATGCAATCGCGGATACTGTGTGCTGGTCTGGGAAAATGGCCCATATCGGGTTTCTGCTGTGCCTGTTAACTGTTTTGGACTATGAGAAGATCTCTAGTCATTCTGAAGTCTACTGGATTCAGGTCTGTTCTGCCACCCGCAGTGGGCATCCCCTGCAAAGGTTCGGATGTGTTGCTCAAACAATTACCGGTTGCCTTGTCACAGTCAATCTACTCGACAAAATATGTTTGTCTTTTTTGTTTTCCTGCGATGATAGTTCTTCAGGACTGCTTCTTAAGCTCAAATCACACTCTCACAGACTTTTACGGTGATTCTAAAGTAGATGACAATGTAAGTGTGTCGTTTAAGAGGAAAAGATGCCTGTTTTTGTGTTGTTATTACTGTCAGGAAATGTACAACCTAACCCTGGTCCGCCCAGTAGTAGTAGTCAGATCGCTACTCCTGCTGATTTTAAAGCTAGGTCTGGGTTGGGTTTCATCCACTTGAATGTGCGCAGTCTGTTAGGTAAACTAGATTTTGTCCGTATCTGGGCGAGCTCGACTGACGCTGACGTCATTGTTTTATCAGAAACATGGCTAAACAAATATATTTTGGCCTCTGACATTGCCTTAAATGGTTTTAATGTGTATCGTACCGACCGGCCTAATAAAGGTGGTGGCGTTGCCATTTATGTTAAGAATAAGTTCAGTGTAACCACATTAGTTTCCAAATCGATCAGTAAGCAATTTGAATTTTTAGCCATAAATATAGAAGTGGCAAAGGGTCAACAGGTCATGGTAGTGAGTTGTTACAGACCCCCCTCAGCTGTCAAAGACTCCTTGTCTTCACTAGCAAAGCTTTTATCACAACTAGACTACAAGGAAATAGTGCTACTTGGAGATTTTAACTGGGACTGGTTAACTGCAGTGTCAGAGGATTTTAAAAACCTTTGTATCTCTTTAAATGTTACTCAGATTGTTGACAGTCCTACTCGCCCTAACATTAAGTCCCCAAATAAATCCTCCCTAATTGATCTCATTTTAACTAATGTTCCCCATAAATATTCATCTGTGGGAGTATTTGCAAATGATCTGAGTGATCACTGTGTTGTAGCCACAATTAGGGACACTAAGGTCCAAAAGGTTAAACCTCGCATTATCATTAAGAGAGACAAAAAACATTTTGTGGAGCAGGGTTTTGTGCATGATCTGTTTGATTTCGATTGGGGTAAAATCGATCTGTGTACTGATGTAGAAACCGCATGGTCTTATTTTTATCTTGGTTTTATGGAGATCATTGATAGACATGCACCCCTGCGTACATTTAGAGTAAAGGGACGAGACAATCCTTGGTTTTCTGCTAATCTGTCCAGTCTCCTTCATGAGAGAAACAAGGCCTGGGCAAAGGCTAGGAAATCAGGCTCAGAGGTAGAATGGCTGCGTTTTAGGCAGCTAAGGAATAGCTTCACATCGCAAATCAAAAGTGCTAAATCAAAGTACTATCTGTCAGTAACCACAAAGAATCTGAATAATCCTGGAACATTTTGGAAAGCCATTAAATCGTTATCCACCGGCGATATCCGTAATGAGCTACCTCCGTGCATTACCACAGCATCTGGCTCTATATCGGACAGGGCCACTATGTTAAACTGTTTTAATGAGCATTTTGTGTCTTGTGGCTCTCTGTTTGATTCTGTCACTAACTCTGCTTCTGTGAACACTACAGTATGTGACTCTGAAAAACGTGTGTTGGAAAACCCTTTTCGTTTTACCCCTTTTACTGTTGATGTTGTTCGTGAAGCTTTAACCAAGTTAGATCCTAAGAAACCGGCTGGCCCGGACAACGTAGAACCTTTCTTTTTAAAGATAGCTGCAGATGTTATTGCTCCACTGCTCACTACTCTTTTTAACCTCTCCCTCAGCACTAACACAATTCCAAAATTGTGGAAGTCAGCGTATGTCCTGCCTTTGCTAAAAGGAGGGGAGGCCACCTTATTAAATAACTATAGGCCAATCTCTAAGTTGTCAGTTCTGGCTAAGGTTCTTGAACGCTTAGTGAGAGGTAAAGGTGTTTTTATGTACAAATGACATCCTGTCTAAACATCAGTCAGGCTTCAGAAAGCAACACAGCACCATCACTGCCACAATGAAAGTGGTGAATGATGTGGCGAGTATTTTAGATAATAAGCAGAGTTGTGCAGCTCTATTTATTGACCTTTCAAAAGCATTTGACACCGTCGATCATCGCATTTTAAAGCAGAGGCTAGCCAGTATAGGCATGTCCAGCCATACAGTGGGTGGTTTGTAAACTACCTCTCTGAAAGGTCCCAATGTGTTCACTTTGATGGGCTGTCTTCTGAGTGGTTGAACATTGCAAATGGTGTTCCCCAGGGTTCTGTTTTAGGTCCACTTTTATTCTCCATCTACATCAACAGTTTAGGTGAAAATGTGGATGAAGCTACTTTACATTTGTATGCGGATGATACCGTGATGTACTGTGCAGGTCCCTCCATTAAGGAGGCTGGTGTTAAATTACAGGCTGTTTTTAACATTATTCAGACTCAGCTCTCTGAACTAAAGCTTCTTTTAAATGTTGAGAAAACCAAGGTAATGCTCTTTTCTAAAGCTAAGAAGACACCAGAGCCTGTTTTAGATATTGTAACTAAGCAAGGAATACAACTTGAAGTGGTTACCTGTTACAAATACCTTGATATCTGGCTTGATGATTCTCTCACTTTTAAACTGTATGTCAATAACCTGCTTAAAAAGCTGAGGGTTAGGCTAGGTTTCTTCTACAGGAACAAGTCCTGTTTCTCGCTTGAGGCCAGGAAAAGGCTAGTCACTGTGACCTTTTTACCTGAGCTGGACTATGGTGATCTGATGTATATGAATGCACCTGCCTATTGCCTGGTCAAGTTAGATGCTGCGTATCACAGCGCACTAAGATTTGTGACAAACTGTAAAGCATTAACGTATCACTGTACCCTGTATGCAAGGGCTGGTTTGCTTTCACTAACTGTACGGAGGCTCAGTCACTGGTACATTTTTATATACAAAGCCATGTTAGGGAAACTTCCATCTTATATCTGCTCCCTGATCTCACGGAAAATTGTAAGTGGCTACTGCCTGAGATCGAATGCTGTGGTTTTATTAAATGTGCCAACTGCTAGGACTGTCTTAGGGAAGACAGCTTTTAGATGCGCAGCTCCTCTGTCTTGGAATAGTCTGCAAATTAAATGGAAACTGAACAATCTGATGCCACTAAATGTTTTTAAAGCTTGGTTGGATGCTACTCAATCGGAAGCTATAGCTACCTGTTTATGTGGATAATTATGTAAATGATGCTGTATGATGTCCTTTTGTTGTTCTGTTTATGTTTTTATGTTTCATGTGGAACTACTTGAGCAGGTCTCCCTTGAAAAAGAGATCAATGACCTCAATGGGATTTATCTGTATAAATAAAGGTTTGAAATGAAATGAAATGAAAAACACACTTAACAGAGTGAGCATGTGAGTTGGTGCAGGTCAACAAGTCAAGTGGCGCTGCTGCATTGACGTGACGGACTCTACTCTCTTTTTGCACCCTTTGCAATATGGTGGTCAGTGTGAGCTGCCAATACTCTGCTCACTCTTCTGCTCTGCTGCTCACCACAAGCATTAGGGTGTCATCACTGCCACTTACCACACAACATTTAATCCTCCATATCCTCACCCTACTATGGACCTGTAGGCTCCAACTCCCCGAAGGTTGAGACAATTATGTTATGGTCATTACCCAATTCCCCTTAAGTGTATGCTGCCGGGAGCACAAAGGTCAGAGCCATGATACCAAATATTTAAGCTATCATTCAATATAGTGAGAAATAGGCATAGCTGCAAGGAAATAACAACAATACGTTTTATTTTTGTAATGATGCCATTCTGCTAACTTGCATATCAGGCCGATAGACTCTATATAAGAAGCAGATGTAGTCACAGCGATGTCGCATTTTTTTGTCTTGAAGCCACAACCTGGTGTTTTGGCAGCCACCATCTTGTATTTTATGCTGTTGCTATCTCGTGGGTTTTTTCAACAAGAAATATCCCAAAAGGGTGGCGTACAGTACAACCATATGTTGAACAATACCTTTTAAGGCGACGAAAAAAGAAAAAAAAAACTGAAAACACAATGTGAAAGGGTTAAAGTTCTAGGACTAAAACACAGAGCAGCCCAACAGCACAGCACTGTGTTAGTGACCTGTCAATCACAAGTTAGCCCCACCTTAAGCATTATTTGTTTATCTCTAAATGTGGCCATGATTTACAAATTAACAGATAGATTTAGATTTTCATCTTCAAGGGTTACAATCAAGAATTGTATAACAATTGACAAAATGTTTATTGTTGTAATAAATTAGTAGTCATCTCTCATAGACTTCTATACAATCTGATTTATCTTAGCAACCAGTGGAGTCGCCCCCTGTTGCATAATAGAGGAACTGCAATTTTAAAGCACTTTCGCATTGGCTTCACTTTTAAGACCTGGAGGTTAGCGACTGATCACTGAAAACTGAGTTTTTCACGAAACTGTGTCTCAGGGCTTCTTAACATTTAACAAACTATGAATGTGTCATACCCACTTAACGGGAAGAAACTCAGCTAACTGTTGATATGAACAATTTGTAGCAAAACAAAACACAAGGGTAATACCGAGCCTCTGAATTAGCCCTGAGCGAAAAAATGCTAACGCACTTAGCACAGAACTCACGGTAGAAATACTTTATTACTTATCGGATCTGCACAAACAAGATATCAGATTAAAGCTGAGATTCCACAGATTCTAGAGGTAATAAGTATCATCACTGTGCGACCAGAACTGTCTTACCTTTGCTGTTTTTCTGATCAAAAGTTGTGTTCAATGACATTAAAACAAGAAAATTGCTGCTGAAGGTTAATCCAATGTGTCTGTGTCACTTTGAAATGATT
Organism: Gymnodraco acuticeps; assembly: GCF_902827175.1. Taxonomy (NCBI): domain Eukaryota; kingdom Metazoa; phylum Chordata; class Actinopteri; order Perciformes; family Bathydraconidae; genus Gymnodraco; species Gymnodraco acuticeps. Next base: position 3,477,327 of record NW_022990558.1, read on the forward strand.
ACTGATAATCCATCATTCCATTTTTGTCAAAAACGGAGATTTCATATTAGCTGCTATTAGAGCTACAACCCAGCTTCCGGTTTTGGGCAAACTGCGTGCGCATCACTCTCACTCCTCAATGGAAATGTTTAGATGGATTTAGGAACTCCCCCTCGATTCTATTGGCTCTAATGGTTCAAAATAGGTGTCAATCATCAAAATCGACTGAGGGGGGCCAGAGATATGGCAAATCCACCCAAATGACCCCAGAGGTGGGTTTGTGTTGTTAAACCTCTCTAAAAAGGTCAAATGTCACTTGTTTTGCATCAATCTTGATACAGGGTACTTATTATATGTTATAGTTTGGATTCCTAAAGCTTTTAGTCTATGATCCCATCATTCAAGGGGGTTTTCACTATAAGTAATGTTTTTTTTTGGACGGACACTATTTACATTGTTTAATATGTTCAATCTGAATTTACTTTAAAATGAAAAAAATCTATATTGATACTGACTTTTCTACATCGAACTCACAGGTTTATCATTGCTTTGAGAACAAATATTATTAATTTTAATTTAGTCATTTGTTCTGGGAATGTCAGAACCTGAGACCTGAAAAACAGGCTTGGGGCTTAACAGGTTAAACCTCTAAATAATCCTATAATCTCTATTTGACTAAATGTCATACAGTATCATATCAACCACATACAAAGCCAATGAATCCAGCTTACTTCACAAGCTCATCGGTGGCACTACAACATCTCAGAAAGACCTGAGGCTCTTTCCACCGTTTGTAGATTTTTGCTTGGAAACAGCGCTGTTCTTATATCCTTACATATTCCCAGCCTCAGTCAGGTTATGACATATTTATAGATGTAAGGCACTGACTAAGTTTAATGCGGCAAAGATATGTAGATTCATGTTCCTTGCAACGGGTTATGGCTTTTAAATATGAAGAGAGGGAGGGGGCTGCTGAATTTGCATGTATGTCCTTTCACCCTTTCATTCCCAATTCCATTTTATCATATATCTATACGTCCTCTACTGCACACTGATAGGGGCTGTGAGGACAAGCCGAGGAGAAGTAGCGAACATGACCATCATGAATGAGAGATTAAATAAAAATGAGGGGCCGTGTGAAGGCTCCAAGGCACCCGGAGCAAATGAAAGGCAGTTTTAATAAAAGCACATTAACACCTCCTTTTGCAGAGATAACAGAAGCAAACGGAGAAAGATGTGAGACAGAGAAATATCACCGCTAACTCTACATCTTAACAGCAGAGAACACAGAGTGAGAGTTAGGTGTTGGTTTTTCTCTAGAGTGTGTGAGAGTTTACGTTCGCTAAAAGAAACACAGACGGCTAATTAACACTAATTTGACCACTTGCCTCTGAAGAGAAGTGCTGTGTGAGAGAGAAACAGAGGAGAGTAAATGAACACAGACACAAATCATCTGTTGTAAATACATTGACAGCACTCTTCCCCCTGCCCTCCCCACTTCTACACACAAACACACTCACAGGTCCCCGTGACATGGGTGTGCAAACAGATTGGTGTCCCCAAATAGTGATAAATATCAACACACATACACACAGTAATGAGCCAGTGAGTGAGTGAATGGGTTGGAGTAGGAAGTGCTAATCTTACAGTAGAGATGTAAATACAAATGAATGAATCCCACAATATCAAAATACATAACTAGTTAATATAAAACATATTAAGTAAAGTATAAGTATTATAATGTAAGTACAATACTACTCATTGCATTACGTACAAAACTATTCCACACCGATATGTTTCAAATTCGGAGAAGCACATGCTGAGTCAGCAAGCTAGTTGCCAAAAACATATTTCTACTGTTTTGCAGGTGAATGCATGAGTGTGTGATCACCAGGGAAAAATCCATGCAGCAACATTATCAAAAACAACTCACAAAATGAAAACATAGTTTGAGGATCATGTATTACGTCAAGCAGCAGCCATATAAACATCAGCGTGTCAGGTGTGTGACTCATGCAGTATACAAAATGTACAATACACAACTACAAGACACACACACAAAACAACTAAACATATGCACACTGCTGACACATGAATATAAAAAAAACACAGATATGAGAAATGCACAATTAGATTGACTTCAAAGCATCAATGCTCCTTAGCTAAAATAAACACACACACACACACACACACCCACACACACACACACACACACACACACACACACACACACACACACACACACACACACACACACACACACACACACACACACACACACACACACACACACACACACACACACACAGTGTCCTCCTCTGTCACTCCTTCTAGGTGACATTAGTCAACCCTTAAGCTCCCTGATGTGGGAAATGGACTTTATTTTTATGGGTTGACAAATTAGAAAAATATCTCCCAGCCTCATATCATTAAACCAGGTGGGGTCTGAAGCTGTAGGGGGGCGTGAGACATAAACACTGCATAGTGAGAGGGAGGCGGAGAGACGCGTCAGGCAAAACTAATCTCTGTGGCCTTCTAAACACCAGCACCCACCCATCTGTTTCCTCACTGTGAGACAAATTAGATCAAAGTACACAAGTATTATGAATTAAACGTCCCTTTCCGTTTGAAATCAGATGGCAAGTCATCAAGTAGAAACAAGTTCTTTGACCCATTTCCAAGCTTGTATAATACATGTTGTTTTTCAGTTTAAGTGGAAGGCAACATGGAATAAATGCAATACTAACGACACAACGTTTCCCTTTATTATTTGAACACCAACCATGATTGTTAACTCAATCTAATCATAGCATTTTAAATTTGATTTAGAAAAGTATGTTTGCATGCAACAAACGAAAGGGATGTTCTCCTAACGCATGAATAAAAGGAATAACTTTTGATAAGATATCATGTGAACCCCTGTATAAGAGTAGACTGCAGGAGGTTGAAGTCATCAACAAAAGGTATAATGAAATACATTTAAGCAATTACGAACTGTGATAATGAGAGCAGTGATGAATGGACAAATACACTATGATCTGTACAATATCTCATGCTTCCTAAAAAAAAAATCATACATTTTGGTTCCAGATTGCTTCACATGGACGAGTTGATTAACCTGCTTGACCTGATTAGCATCAATTTAATGTTGTATTAATGAGTGCAAGAATTACAATGACATATAACTGGTGATAACAACACTGATTTGTATTTATGTTTTGCTGAATAAACAATACCATAACTTTATTACATGGACACTTATGGGCGTGATTTTTATTTATTTATATTTATAAAATACATCTGAAGTAAAAAACACGAATGTATTTGTTAATGAGTTAATTAATTTGATTTATTCAAAAATGGAAGAAGCGTGACCAAAAACAATTTCTCCCTGGGATTATTAGGTATTTCTGATTCTGATTCAAAGAGAACCACAATCTGAGTATTTTAGCAACAAGGACATATCTCAGAGGTGTGGCACTGACATGTATGAAGGAATCTGCTCAGATTCAAACAGCTGATGCAAGGCCTACAATGATCCAGAAAATACTGTGGGAGTTGCAGTAACACAAACACACACACACACACACACACACACACACACACACACACACACACACACACACACACACACACACACACACACACACCACACACACACACACACACACACACACACACACACACACACACACAACACACACACACACACACACACACACACACACTTATTTGCACTCTCCTCCTCCCATTGAACCTGTGTGAAATCACTCTAATGGGCACACTGACCGGATTCAATAGGCGATGGAGAGAGGAGGCCAGCATGTCTGCACCATGAAAAGCATTGTGTTCAGAAAGAATCAATCAGCGCTTTCTAGTGTAATTCGATTCATTCACAAAGGGCCGGGAAGCAATTTTAAAATGGAAATGCTACTTGACTTGAAGTGGAGGAAGGAGGATTGGACCTATTCATTTGAGGCTGCTGTGTGTTAAGGTGTCTCTCTCAGCATCGTGTGGTTACACTCCTTTGAACTGAGCCCTATGAGGCACCATGTTGCCGGTGTTTGTGTGTTTTCATCCCTACAGGATATCTTTTGAAAACCAATTCCAGTTATATACCTTTGGTGTACGGTGTTTTTTTCTTGCAAATTCACATAGGGCTAGTTTAGGCCTGGCACATCAGAGTTAAAGTGAACTCTCCGAGGAAATAAGCATAACTATCCTATGTTTAGCATGTTGTTACACCTGAACCACAGAATACGTTTTCCCTTGCGATTATGAAAACAATACATTTCTCTGGGTATACTTTCCTGGGCCTGTTGAAGCCAGTTCAATATAACCAGGATAACTATGTGTTTTCTGGCTTCTCTAACCCCGTAAGCATTTCTACACTGAAACATTAATTAAAAACCACTAGAAGAGACACAATATGTGATATTTAAGACAGGGACAACGGAGGAGGAGATCGGAATGTGTTCAAATTCAAAGCAAAAATGCATCGACATGCTTAAATCAGCCAATGATACTACTTAGATGCACCAACAGTAATTGGTAAATGCTGTGGGGAGGTGATGAAAACAGAAACAGAAAAAAACATATATTTTGGATTATATTTATAAAAGCTATAAAACATGCCTACCCGTGTCCCTTAGGAATCATTTTTCACTAAATTGTAAATGTTAAAGTAAACACTTCTTATGAATGTAGTTAAATTGTTTTAATAGTAAAGGATTTATTTGTTACCTACAGTGGCCCTAATACACTCAGAAAAACATTATCTGCACATGCATTAATGACATGTTGCAATGAGAGACTAATACAAGTCATATATTGTCTATTTATTGGTCCAACACTAACGCAGCGTCCACATGGCGGCGTGCGTTGAAGCTTGCCGGCGGGCGTGTCTGAAACTCGACCAACAACCAATCACATGAATCTCCCGCCCCGGACACACAAGCACGCGGTTTGATTGGCTGACGCTTCGGTCGAAGCTTCAAAAGTTGAACATTGCTCAACTTTTGAAGCGAGCAACGCGAGCAAAGCGAAGCGAGCAATGCGAGCAAAGCGAAGCGACGCTCCCACAATGCAGTTCGGCAAAGCGTGACGTCACCCCATTCAAAGTGAATGGGCAGAAGCGTTGAAGCTTCAACGCACGCCGCCGTGTGGACGGGCCGCAAGACATGAAAGATCCCTGGATACAAACTGTCATCACAGCTTTCTCAACCCACCATTCATCTCAGTGCCAACACATGCCAGCCAAACCTCTCTTACCCGAAGCAACAAACACACACACACACACACACACACACACACACACCACACACACACACACACACACACACACACACACACACACACACACACACACACACACACACACACACACACACACACACACACACACACACACACACACACACACACACACACACACACACACACACACACACACACACACACACACACACACACACACACACACACACACACACACACAGTGGTCCACTGTCCGGGATCAAGCCAAGGTCAGCCGTGTGATTAGCGCTCTGCACCGGAGGCTAGCACTGGCAGGCAGTTTTCTCTTAATGAAGCCATCACTGCATGGAGAGAGTGGAGAAATACTGCCAGTCTGCCTAACTGGACCTGCCTGATTTACAGCTGCAGCCGTCTACACATCAGCCATGCTCAGGGAATATATGGAGACGTGGCCAGAAGAACAGTTAAACTGTCAGTGAGCATTATATACCAGTCTAGTTCACTGCCGTTTGGGAAGTGACACATTGTTTCAAACTTTCTCCTTATTCTTACACTAAATGACATAGTTTACCATTTCATGTCAGAATATTTATGGGAAGTAAAAGGAATATGACATTTGATTGTGTTCAGTATTCTTATTATTTTTGTATGTATTCTTATTTCTGCAACTCTCGGAACCGTTAAGGTAGAATACTGCAAAACAAGTACATCTTTTTAAGGTGGATATTTCCTGAGATGCAGACATTTCTATAACAAATATAAATATGTTGTTATATCATTCATTAAATCATTTTTTTCTCAGAATGTGACTACAGTAATTATTATTATTATATATTTTCAGATTATTTTAATTTTTTTACAAATTCATTTTCAGATTTTGACGTTTAACGTCTACTTTCAGCAGTTTTTTCTGGGCCTTTTCAATGCATTTACCATGTATATGGGTGGATAAAAGTAGTATCATCGGCTCATTCAAACATGGAGATGCAAGTTTATTTCCGCTTACATTTTTGACTTTCAGAGAATATTCTAGTTTTGTGTTCGAATTTAAACACTTCAATCTCAGGCTGTGTCTTACAAGGAGCTATCTGCTTGTACCAGTGTTTGGGAATAAAGACAATTATTTTTGCTTTAGGGGGAGATCGCCTCATGACCTCAGTATGACATAAGCCCTTTGCTACAGGCCTGGCATGATGAGGTATTATATTAAACCTTTAAATTATCCCACATCTGTATCAGGCAGCAGGTTACAGGTTCTGCTCCCTCAGGCACATTGCATGGTAAAGATTCATCTAAAAGCCCTGGAGTACACACAACAGAACATAGCTGAGCTAAATCACTGATATGAAAAACATTTTGTGTTAAAAGCAGAACATGCAGGGCGGCTCAGGGGATAAAAGCTCGGCTACCAATCGGAGGGTCAGTGCTTGATCCACAGCCCCTGTCCTGATACCTAACCCCCAGAATTGCTCCCGTTGGCATGTCTCTGGAATTGACAGGTATGCAAGTTGCTCTGGATAAAAGCATCAGCTGACTGTCATGTGTTGTATTTACGATTGATGAGGGGGTGAAATATTAATATAATAAGTATTTTGTCAGTATATGTGAAATGACTAGGTTAGCTACGTTAGCTAGCTAGCGCACAGTAGATCTGCAATAATGTCAGAAGTAATCATGTGATCACATTGTTAAAATAAGCTATTAAAAGTACAATTTAGTTTCCAGTGACAGTTGTCCAACTTTATCATTCCTGAACGCCAACAGCGATCCGGTCCCAGCTCTGTGCATCACCTTTTTAGTGTCCCTATTTCCGTTGTGTTTTGAGCTTCTTGTAGCGTTTTGTATTTGTAACATTTGGTTTATGCAAAGGTTTTAGTAAAGCCTGCCCTGATGAGCGGGTTGAATAAGCAGAACCTGTTACATCACAGGTACGAAGCAGAGACACCCTAAGATATGTTAGTAGTTGCATAAAAACGTGTTGTTGGACTAACTAGATATCAAGCTTGATAGTTATTGTAGAGCACGTTCATATCACAACACAATAGAATATTGAATCATAGCTAAATTATAAAGCTCATTTGAAAACTTAAAGAGGCCCTGTTTTGCTTTTTGGGTTTTCCCTTTCCTGTAGTGTGTTATGGGTATTTGTGCATGTAAATAATCTGCAAAGGTTCCCAAAGAGGGAGTGACCTCCATTGGACTCCTTTGTTTACATCCGTGACATAGTCACATCAATATGTAACACTTGCACTCCATTTTTTAACACTCCAATACATTGTACGTGATATGCTTAAGGGCGGGACATTTCTGACATAACTCTAAATAGTTGACCAATCACAACAGACCTGGTCAGCTAACCAATCAGAGCAGACTGGGCTCTGGTTTCAGACAGAGGGTGAAAAGAGGTGCTGCATCACAGGTAGCTTTTAAAACATGAAAGCACATGTCACAGTAGAGGAACAAAATACTAATATGAACCTGAAAGTGAGCATTATATGTCGTCTTTAAAGTCTTCTTGAGTAATTACATTTCTGGAGAAAGCAAAGGTAATTTCTTCGGTTTGTATCTGGGATTTTAGCTTTTGCAAGAATATTTGTTTCTAATGAAATACTACCACGCTGTTCCTGGTGCTTAACACAATGTCTCCACACATACAAACATAACTAATTTCCACACCTAACATCGAGCTTCTACTTGAGGTGGCCCGTGTGAGAAAACGGTTTCATAAGAAAGACCACAGGGGCAAATTGTATCTATTGAAATGGAAACCAATGAGATAATGAATAAAAGTAGATCATGTAGGAGCAGGCAGCGCTGGCTCTGTTCTCTTTAATGCAGCTCCTATGGCCAGTGGGGAGACAAAAAGACCGGACCTAAGATGGCTTAAATCACACACTCACACACACCCGAGGGTACAGGAGTGAGAGAAAGGCCAGGGCCGAGTCGGAGGAATTAATTGAGGTAGTTTGTTTCATAGCGGGGAGTCTATTAAATGCCATGTCACCACTGGGCCATGGGGAGTAACATACTAACACAAGGAAGGGGGGGGGGGGGGGTGTAGTAAAGTCTGATGCCAGTACGAGCCATTCCTCTAAAATCAGCTCTCACATCTCACATCTCATTTATCTCCTGTTCCATCTCCCTCTCTCACTCCTTTTCTTTTCCTCTCGCCTCAATCTCTCTCTGCTCAACAGAACCTCCACCACTCTTTCATGTTTTCCTCCCTGCCACTACCTTTTACTTTCCCCACCTTCATCTCTTTTTTCCTCCCTTCTTTTCTTCCATTATAGTATCCGTACCTCTACCTTTTCCAGATCATTTGACCATGTTTTCTTTTTCTTCAAGGATATTTTACTCTCTCCTTAATGCAGTAACATTGCATTGCAATTGGTTTTTTCCATTGTGTCTTATTTTATTGTTCTGCCTCTGTCTCATTCACTGCTCACTTCCATCTTTTCTCCAATGTTCAAGTCTTTAATGTATCAAAATGAATTGTGACAAATGACATTTATTGTTATAGATTATAGATAAGTGAACAAATGCAATTAGGTCTGGGGATGTTGTCAGTGATAGACCCTCAATTATAATGAAGGAACATCTTGGTGGTTAGTTATAGAATGATATTTATGAATCATTATTAGTGTGTATCCAACATTGTGTCGACAGATTGAATAAGAATGTATAGCAGTTCATAGCATTTAAGTATTTATGTTTGTATTTCATCATGTATTAAGAATGCTGAAAGTAATGTGAAGGACGTTTAATGTGATGTATGCCGATTTGAACTATATTAAACAATATGACCTGTTGTGTTGTTTCCATTCATTTAGCTAACACATTTCACCCTGTATGAAGAGAACTGGATACAGGGAGAGAGGAGTAATATCTCCGGTACCGGCTGTTATCACATTTTACATTTGAAGGAACTTATGATTTAAATAAGGGCTTTTCTAGTGTTTGTATTGGGTAGTTGGGTTAACTAAAAAGAAATGACGCTGATTGAAAGATGTGTATTTCCCGAGGTAAGTCAAAAGGAAAAAGCCTTTTTGGACCAATTGGCATCACGTGACTGACACAGAAGTTGTAGTGGGAGGCTGTGGCTCAGTAGGAAGTGTGCTGGACTTCGAATCAGGGGATAGCAAGTTCGAGTCCCACTGCCGTCAGCATGTCATTGTGTCCCCAAATTGCTCCTGTGGGGATTGTCCACAGTACTGATAAAAGCGTCGAACAAGTAACATGTAATGTAGTATTACCGTTTGGCCCCTATGGAAATGTGTTTCAACACTGATGGACGGCTACTGATGTTTATTTGAGCTAATACAATGAAGTTATTCAACTATAATGTGCTAACACTTTAAGGCACTCAAATTGCACATTATAGTGTTTAAAATATCTTTCACCAAATCAGTACAGTTTTGGGTCTTTAGTCCAGAGGCAGCCATTGTAAATGTTGCATAGACCTAATACTACATGCTTTATGTTTACCCCTGGATGGGGGGGGGGGGAGAGGGGAGTCTGGATGGATGCCAAGCACCTGTCTGGAGACTTACCCACAATCCTGCTCTCTCTCCCTCTCTGGCTGGAAATATTGACTGGCAAGCACTCTGCCCAATCAAATTAATTTTCTGCAAGACATGCCAAAGGTGACGCCTGAGAAAATGGAGGTGGGGGGTAGAGGGGTTAGTGGTAATGGAGATTGGGAGAGGGGGCGTGAGAAGAGCTGAATGTGATCGAGAAGCGAAAGATCTAGAGACTGATGGAGTGGACCTGAGAGAGATGGAGAGTTCATGAAAGGAAGGGAATACGTCTCAGACATAAATGGCCCCATGCTACATTAAAAAACAATGCTTACTAAAACTCTGTCAGAAACGTGATCAATGTCTTGTTTGATCATGAATTTGATCATCAGGATTTCTGCAGTTTTTTTCTAGTGGAACAAATCCTTGTTTTAAGTGTTGGCATACGATGTTACAGTCAACATCTTCGGTATTTATTATTTTATTTTAACGGCGTCTCTTCTTTCTGACCAATCAGTGAAATGAAAGGTTTCAACTCAATGTTTTAGAATCTTGGAACCTCGACCAAGGTTGTATAAAGCACCAGGTACTCTTTACTGTTACTGCACAACTTTTACAACTTGTTTTATGGATAAAGAAAAAAGAGCAAATTGAGAGTTACCATGCAGTATGACTCTGCTATTACTGTAATTGAATTCATTACATTATCATTATTAGTACAATGTTGTGTTGCAATGACAGGTCTTTGAATTGGCTTGTTGTGTACCAATTCACCCTGGATCAACATCAACAACCGCAAACTGAGAGAAAACATTCCTAAAGCTGTGTTTATGTGTGTGACATTTCATAGGGACATGCAGTATACACCAATGGCATTAAGATTTTGGGGGAATTGGCAAAGATCCCTAGTCCTGCCTTTAAAAGAATAAAAACCAGAATTACAGAAAATAATGTAATAATACATTAAATGGGAGGATAGCAATATACGATTTTTCAAAACTGTTAGCAATGTCGGGAAAATTAAAAGTTGTGTTCTTTCAAAAAAAAGATTTAGACAAAGAAGGAAAATGGCAGTGTGCAAAACTCTTTGACTCAAAATATGTTGAGGTGATCTGCATGGTTAAAACAACAGCCAGCCAATCAGACGGTCTTTAGCATGACAGGCAATTATACACATGGTTTTAATCGATTGATATCAGGATTTGCTCTTCACAACACCTCGTGCTCCCTTCCTCTCTCTGCCACAGTGGGGAGGATATACATCTCAGGTACTGGTCAGGGATCAACTATGATTGAGATCCAATGCTGCTGCTGCTAGCACCGCTAATGGATAGGCTGGACCCAGGGTTGAACACACACAGACAAAACACACACACATACATAAGTACGGGGAACAAAAGAAAAATACAAATGTTTTAAAAAGGAATGGGTCCCTATAATTTATTCAAATGTTGCCATTGTACTGCTTTGTACATATATATTTATGAAATGTAAACACTCGTTAGTATAACTACTATCACTGCCATGTGCGGCAGGTAATACACAGTACTTTCACTGAAAATAAGGAGATGAGTGCTTCAATCTGGATACTATTATTCTGTAAACTGGACTCAGCATTACCATGTGTGTTTGCATCTGGGTGTGTGTTTCACCAAAAACAGACATCCCTCACACGTCAAAAGAGAAGTGAAACAAAGCGTGATCCTGAACACACACAGGCGAGTACAACAGAGATGTGTGCGAAGGAGCATGCGACAGCTCCCATCAGCCAGACACCATTTAGACAGCTGGAAAAGGAGTCATAAATCAATTTTGCGGCGATTATGAAACAATGTGGGGATGCACACTCTTACGCACACTCAGAGTAGCATAATATGTTGTTGGTTTAATCGATCGTTATGGTGAGAGAAGCAGGAGCGAGAGATGTGGAGAGGTTCATTGAAAGGAGAGATGTCAGAGAAAAGGAGACAGGTGTAGCAGTTGAGAAATGTGGGTAAAGTCGAGGATAACAAGAACAACTTTTCTGATTTACTTCTATTCCATTAATCTCATTCTTTTCCCTATATCATTTACTCCCTTTGACAAGAAAAATACTTGATTTAATCCTTGAGTGCTCTGTTGACTTTCAATCCGCCTCCATAACGACACTAGCCCCGCCCCTTCTGATGACCCTGGTGAGGTTATGACCTCAGACTCAGGTCTGAGAAGAAATGGGTGTTTTTGGGGTGGTAGGTCACGGATGAATAGAAATGATATGAACATTAGCAATGACTCTAGTAGCAGGGTTGTAAACAGGATTGAAGTTTATGGTTTCAGTACACTCGGTCAAAAGTGTTTGGCAGATGGTCGCATTGCTTATAAACCCTCTTCTCCCACATGTTTAGGATGTTGAATTAGACCATTTTTTTACTTTCCAAAACCCACACCAAAGTACTGAGGTAATTAGCAGTTGTCAGCAGTTAGTATTTCCTTTAAAGAAAATGGTACTAGGGTCACCATGAGTGATGTTGGTTGGCATAGTCTTCATCACAAAAAGCTTTGTGGTGCTTTCTTTGATCAGCAAATACTGTACAGCTTACATTAGCTTCATTCAACTAACATTAGCCAAACATTAGATTGCTTTGATTTAGCCTGTAGGAAAAATAGCAATTAGCTATTAGTAGTCGCAAAATAATTTGTTTTTGTTTTGCGTGTGTGGTATTTGGAGGACATTATATGTTTTGAATGTGCAACCTTCCCCCTGTAGAATCATAACGTACGCACCACATGGTTGTTTACTGGAAAAATGTGGAACAGTCATTGAAAACATTTTGGAAAAAAAGGCAGGCACTGTCAAATGAATATGTGACAGGTTAAGGAAGTGCCATCTATCAATCAATATCAAAACAAAACCAGGAGAAGAGCGAAAAACATATTTTTCGTCATCAACAAACTTTCAGTGCTTTTCTAATGTAATGCTCTCAACTTCTGATAACTGATCCCTCAAGGAGCCGCCATTATTGTTTGGACTTTAGTCCATGTTGTTGCGTCACACATGATCTCAACCACGTTTGTAGATGGCAGTAGATTCTAAAAGTCTTTGGTGTTTGCAATATAAATAATTGAAAACATGTAAAGTAGATTCTATTTGTATATGTTTTTTTATATGGTTCCAGAAACCCAGCCATCATTTGTATTTTGTCTAAAGGAAGGACAGTGCATTTGCAGTTTCTGATTAAACTCAGTTTTGTCACTGGGAGTTGTAGTACAGTTCACTCGTTAAAATTCATACCATGCCTGTATACTGTATGTTGATACATCTAAAAATGCACAAGAGATTTCATACTGAGAAGTGCAGCACATGACATGAGAGAGAATCTAACTTGAGAAACCAAGCAAGGGAATGTGTGTACATACATGGCAAAATAAATAGATCAACAGACAGATCTCCAGTATTTGAAAGAGCATATCTCTCTGTGCTGAAAATCACATATATAATTCATCTGGCACAACATGGGAACAGAAGAGTGAGCCGGAGTGCACTTTAGAGGAGGGAGAACATGTTACTGACATGCCTGGTAGCAGCAACCAGGTGGAGAACAGAAGGAGGAGTTTGAAGTTCTGGAGAATTGACACAGTACGTTCCCTGACAAGAACGGCAGAGGGGGGGCTTCAAAAGTACCATGGAGAATAGAAAGACGTGAAGAGGTACTGAGTGGTTACAGGGTCAGAGTGGGAACCACAATAAGGATTTTAAGACGTAACAAAAACTTAACCAAAACATTGAGGAAAACGCCAAGAAGGGAGGGAGCAACAGAGAAAGTGCAACAGAATGATCCCTAAAATCCGGAGTTGAGTCAGCATTTTATCACTTCCTGTTCCCTTGTCTCGGAGTCAACGTTTTAGGTTAGATGCCTAAAATAAGGTCCAGGGTTAACACAAGCTTAAGATATTTTCCCATGTTGCTCTACGAAATAAAATATGTCAGTAAATACCTCACTGTTCACTAAAGCTTCTATGTGTCGTAAAAACAGCGGTTGTGAACAAGTGACTAAATGAGACTTCTAAACATCACGAACATTAGCCACCGCTAGCTTAGCAGGTTAGGTGCTGCCACTCGACTGTGAAGGAGTTTGTGTATAGCCTAATGCTAGCTTCTACTACTTTAACTTAATGGGAAAAGTCCCACTGCTTTTTTTCGAGGTTCCAATGTGATGGTTACTTCCTGATCCATCTACAAGAATCAATCACCAATATACACTGAACAAAAATATAAACGCAACACTTTTGTTTTTGCTCCCATTTTTCATGAGATGAACTCAAAGATCTAAAACATTTTCTATAAACACAAAATAACCATTTCTCTCAAATATTGTTCACAAATCTGAAACAATCTGTGATAGTGAGCACTTCTCCTTTGCCGAGATAATCCATCCCACCTCACAGGTGTGGCATATCAAGATGCTGATTAGACAGCATGATTATTGCACAGGTGTGCCTTAGGCTGGCCACAATAAAAGGCCACTCTGAAACGTGCAGTGTTGCTTTATTGGGGGGGTCTGGGGGGGTCCGAAAACCAGTCAGTATCTGGTGTGAGGGGTAGGATTAGGGTTAGGGGTAGGGTAATGTTGTGAATCGAGTGGCCTGTGTTCGTCATCCATAACATACGCCTGCCCATACCATAACTCCACCACCACCATGGGCCACTCGATTCACAACATTACCCTAACCCTACCCTAACCCTAATCCTACCCCTCACACCAGATACTGACTGGTTTTCGGACCCCCCCCAGACCCCCCCCAATAAAGCAAAACTGCACGTTTCAGAGTGGCCTTTTATTGTGGCCAGCCTAAGGCACACCTGTGCAATAATCATGCTGTCTAATCAGCATCTTGATATGCCACACCTGTAAGGTGGGATGGATTATCTCGGCAAAGGAGAAGTGCTCACTATCACAGATTTTTTCAGATTTGTGAACAATATTTGAGAGAAATGGTTATTTTGTGTATATAGAAAATGTTTTAGATCTTTGAGTTCATCTCATGAAAAATGGGAGCAAAAACAAAAGTGTTGCGTTTATATTCTTGTTCAGTGTAGATCTCATTTATATGTGGTATATTGGTAAATGCATCTCAGTATTTTTTAAAGGACCTGTGATGCAACTCATTGAGTTGAATCTGAAACAGCTAAAGGAAAAAACCTCAAATGATAATATCCTATGACATCGATGCTGATATACGATAGCGGTCAGTTAGTTAAAAGCACTATAGCATAACACAATATATTATAGGTAATTATAGGCAATATCTTACAGCTGTTAAATGTTAACTGTCAGAGGTCTCAGAGACGACAAAGGCAAATTACAGTTTTGCTGGATCATCATGCTCGTTTGAAGAGAGTGGAATAAGAATTGGTACCAACCAAACATGCCCTACCCAATTTGTTAATTTTATTGGCCTGACATATTGATGCATAATAGCAATCCCTCACTCCTTCAAGTCATGGATATTGATTACAGCCTGCCTTCCATTAGGAAGGTGAGAGAACAAAAACCCATTGGAAAGCTTTTGGATCCATAAAACAAGGGCAGCAGTTATCCAGCATGAAATGAGGAGGAGGACCTTTAACTCCTTCTCTTTCATTATCTTTTAGAACTGGGATTATCTTCATCTTGTTAATAATCTTTTTATTCTCTATTCCCAGTCACTGAATGACGAACAATTCTTAGTTTTTACTGTGCTATGTCAGTGCAGTATAACTTGTACTGCCATGCCTTTATTAAGTAGATTTGTGGGATGTAATACTTACAAGCATATCCAGA
This sequence comes from Gymnodraco acuticeps, assembly GCF_902827175.1. Classification (NCBI taxonomy): domain Eukaryota; kingdom Metazoa; phylum Chordata; class Actinopteri; order Perciformes; family Bathydraconidae; genus Gymnodraco; species Gymnodraco acuticeps. Next base: position 3,492,880 of record NW_022990558.1, read on the forward strand.
ATCTATAGAACTTATATCTATCACACTATAATCTTATCCATAAAGGATTCAAATGCATATGCTGGTTGTTAATATGCAATATGATGGATAAAGTAATATGAAAACTTTACAATCAGATTATAAAAACTAAATTAAATAGTATTTCATCAGTGCTTAGTGTCCCATATGGGAAGTGTGGTACGTTTCTGGTTATTTGCAGTATGCCTCTTTATTGGGTGTATCTATCACATTGGTGAATGTGTGTCTTGATTTGCCTGTGTTTCATTGATTTGAGTTGATTTTTTTAGACATAGTACTTTGGGTAAAAAGAGCATTGTTTTTCTGGAAGGAAAATTGTATTTCTAAGCACAAATCTGGAATGCGGCGGTGAAGATGGCCGCATTCTCTTTTGGCTCCTCTCCAACTTTGCCCTTTTTCGTATTTTGTGCGTGTTTATTTACTTTTTGCCGTTTTACTTTTAACATAGTTCGCAACATGCAAGCCGACCACACCAACTCTGCTATACAATATAGCAGAGAGGAACTTATTCACATCCGAAACTTCTCGGACAATAACCCTCCGACAGACAATGGAGATTCGCCATGGCTACCTGTTGCTGTCCCACCTGAGAGACGCAAGAAGAAGACCAAGCGGGGGTCCCGCGCCGGGCTGCTGTTCAGACTGAGGAAACGAGAAAACCGAACCCCTCTTCCGAGTATTCTTCTGGCTAATGTTCAATCCATTGAAAATAAACTAGATGAACTCAGAAACCGGATTGCTTTTCAACGGGAAATTAAGAACTGTAACATGTTCATTCTCACTGAGACTTGGCTCAATCCCGCTATCCCGGACTCCGCCATTGTTCCAGACGGCTTCACTATTTTTCACCAGGACAGGACAGTTAACTAGGGGAAAAGTAAAGGTGGCGGTGTGTGTGTAATGACCAGAGATGTTCACAAGTCTTTTTTTGCAAGTCCAAGTCAAGTCTCAAGTATTTGGTCACGAGTCCAAGTCAAGTCTCAAGTCTTTGTGGGGTGAGACTTGATCAAGTCTCAAGTCTTTGGTCACGAGTCCAAGTCAAGTCTCAAGTCTCTAAAAAATAAAAGTCTCATGTCTCTTCTGGTTGTAATAAGCCTTCTATTGTCTGCTGCTATCCAGTCTGTTAAGAATACTGCACAGCTATATCTAAGAAATTCAAAGCATTTACTGTATTATTATCACTCCTACATCTATTAGCATACAGTATCAGTACTGATTAGTTGTTTGTTATATGATCACTTTAAACAAGCTATTGCAATGCAATATGAGGAAAAACATCACACTTTAGCTAAATGCAAACAACTTATAAGCAAAACACTTCAGAATCAGAAATCAGTATCACAAATACTTTATTAATCCCCCGCAGGGAAACTGTGTTAAAAGTACTTCAAAGTAAACATTTGTTCTGTGCCATTTGCAACTAAAAAACTATTGCTGCAATATTATCTGAAATATACTGAACTGGTGATATTAAAACATGACCTGTTCCAAAAGAGATATCTACCATTAACACCATTTACCAGCCAAATGCTGGTAAATCATGCAAGTGGCTGGTACTGTATGTTGCACGCACCAGCCACAAATAACAATGGCAATCTATTGAGTGGCTGGTAACATTTCAACATTCACTAGGCTAGCCATTTGGCCAGTGGACAAAAATGTTAAAATTTGACCTCTGCAACCGTATTGTTGAATTACACTGGGTCTCTAATGACATATTTTAAGTCTACTATAAATAAACATATTCCTCTATCCTCTCACTCAAACCCAGTGTAATGGTAACCTGATAAACCTGTAACATTAACGTTACGTGGTCAACAATAAACCTGTAACCTGCCTATAAACCGACAGATGTATTTATGTATGTAACTATGTATTTATCTACGTTTAACGTTAGCCAGTAGATGGTGGCGACGGAACGTAATGATTAACGTTACCGACCCTTTTTATGTCATGTCAAGAGTTGGATGTCAACGCCACTCAATGCAAACAAGTGTGACAAGCAAACATTCACTCATCTTTTCAAATATTCAGTTACAAAGCTAGTAGCAAGCTAAGTTAACATTACATAGCTGATGCTGAGCTAAACATGTTTGCTAACCGTCCATATGCGTTAATGTGACTGACCTCTCCGGGTGAGTTTTCAAGTGCCTGATGACATTTGACGTTGTTGCACCAGCATCCTTGATTTTAATATTGCAGACTTTGCAGTGTGCGCTCCTTTTGTTGGTGCCGCCGGCGTTTTGTTCGAAGTTTTTATAGTTGAACCTAATTACAAGCGGTACAGCTGCAGGTGTGCCGCCGGTCGCCATGGTGTTACCATGATGTTAATGTTAATGTTAAAGGTGGGGTAGGTACGTTTGAGAAACCGGCTCGAGATACACTTTTTGTTATATTCCATGGAATGCTCTTAACATCCCGATAGCCGGCCCGGCTAAAGTAACTGGATGGCCTACCTGCCTGTCAGCCTTCCATCGGGGCACAAACTTATCTCGTGCCCTCATTGGTCATGTGCGCGTTCGTGTGTGTTGGAGGAGGGGCTCTGTGAGGAAGTGGCAGATTTTCTCCGGTTGTGTATTTTTCAAATTCTAGCGATCTCGAGCCGGTTTCTCAAATTTACCTATCCCACCTTTAATACGCCAAAAATAGAAAACACAATGATTGTTCACGAGTCCCAAAACACGAGTCCAAGTCGAGACCGAAGTCTTTTGAGCAGGAGTCCAAGTCAAGTCTGAAGTCTCTGTGTGTGCGACTTAAGTGCGACTCGAGTCCGAGTCACAGACTCGAGTCCCCATCTCTGGTAATGACTAATAACAACTGGTAAACAGATGTGAAGGTTATTTCATCAGACTGTTCCGCTCATTTAGAGCACCTCATGACATCACATGCCGGGCTTTTCACCTGCCGAGAGAATTCACATATGTTGTGATTACAGCAGTGTATATTCCGCCGCTAGCCGATAACAACACGGCACTCGATCAGCTGTTTGGGATTATTGACAAGATCGAGACTTCACTGCCAGAGGCGGCGTTCGTTGTGGCCGGGGATTTTAACAACGCTAACATGAAGAAGGTCCTGCCGAAGTACTATCAACACATCAGCTGTCCGACACGCGGGGAAAACATACTGGACTATGTTTATTCCCCTTTCAAACATGCTTATAAGTGCTTATAATATGCTCTCCCTCGCCCTCCCTTCGGCAAATCAGACCACATCTCTCTGCTGCTGCTGCCTGCTTACAAGCAGACACTCAAACGGCATATACCGGAAACAAGGATTGTACAGCGATGGAGTGAGGAGTCAGACTCAGCTCTGCAGCACTGCTTCGAATCTACGGAGTGGAGTGTGTTTGAGGACAATAACATCAACACACACACGGTCATCTGCTACATTGGGAAATGAATCGATGACGTGGTACCGAAGGTTTCTGTACGAACATTCCCAAATCAAAAGCCCTGGATAAACGGCGAGGTTCGTACCAAGCTGAAAGCGCGCACTATCGCGCATAGAGCTGGAGATTTGGAGGAGTACAGGAAATCTAAATATGATCTCCGGAGAGCAATCAGCAGTGCAAAGAGACAGTACAAAGAGACGGTGGAGTCTGACTTCAAAGGCTGTAACACCCGGAACATGCGGGCGGGACTAAGAACAATGACAGACTACAAAGGAGCTGCGGGAGTGTCTGCGTGCGCATCTCTCCCAGATGAGCTGAACAGCTTTTTTGCACGTTTTGAGAGCAGCCAGGCTGGGGGTGCACAGAAGGACCAGGAGCCCTGCCCTTTTGTTTTAAACAGGGCAGATGTGTGCAAATCCTGTAAAAGGGTTAACCCACACAAGGCTCCTGGACCTGATGGCATCCCTGGCCGTGTTCTCAGGGTGTGTGCAGTTCAGCTGGCAGAGGTGTTCACAGACATCTTCAACAGGTCCCTGCTGCAGTCTGTAGTCCCCACATGCTTTAAACACTCCACCATCGTTCTGGACCCCCTGCAGTTTGCCTACAGAGCAAACAGGTCCACAGACGAAGCCATAGCCCTCACCATCCACACTGCCCTCTCACACCTGGACCAGAGGAACACATATGTGAGAATGCTGTTCATTGATTACAGTTCAGCTTTCAACACCATTGAGCCCTCCAAGCTGGCCATCAAGCTCAGAGACCTCAGGGCTCAACAGTGCCCTCTGTGTCTGGATCCTGAACTTCCTGACGGGCAGACCCCAGGCAGTGCGGGTGGGAAACATCACATCCTCCACCCTGATCCTCAACACCGGAGCCCCTCAAGGCTGCGTGCTCAGCCCTCTCCTCTACTCCCTGTTCACACACGACTGCGAGGTCATACACAGCTCCAACACCATCGTGAAGTTTGCTGACGACACGACCGTCATCAGCCTGATCACAGACGGCGACAAGACGGCGTACAGAGAGGAGGTCGGAAAACTGACATCTTGGTGCAAGGATAACAACCTCCATCTCAACGTCAGCACAACCAAGGAGCTGATTGTGGATTACAGGAAGCAGCAGAGAGAGGGACACGCCCCCATCACCATCAATGGGACTACGGTGGAGAGAGGCAGCAGCTTCAGGTTCCTTGGGGTCCACATCACTGAGGACCTGACATGGACTCTTCACACCACCACCATCACCAAGAAAGCTCAACAGCGGCTCTTCTTCCTCCGCAGGCTGAGGAGGTTCAACATGGACTCCAGGATACTCTGCAACTTCTACAGGTGCACCATAGAGAGGGTCCTGACCTTCTACAGGTACACCATAGAGAGCATCCTGACCTTCTACTGGTGCACCATAGAGAGGATCCTGACCTCCTACAGGTGTACATAGAGAGGATCCTCACCTTCTAAAGGTGCACCATTGAGAGTATCCCGACCTCCTACAGGTGCACCATAGAGAGGATCTTCACCTTCTAAAGGTGCACCATAGAGAGTATCCTGACCTTCTACAGGTGCACCATAGAGAGGATCCTGACCTTCTACAGGTGCACCATAGAGAGCATCCTGACCTTCTACAGGTGCACCATAGAGAGGATCCTGACCTTCCTACAGGTGCTCCATAGAGAGGATCCTGACCTTCTACAGGTGCACCATAGAGAGGATCCTGACCTTCTACAGGTGCACCATAGAGAGGATCCTGACCTTCTACAGGTGCACCATAGAGAGGATCCTGACCTTCTACAGGTGCACCATAGAGAGGATCCTGACCTCCTACAGGTGCTCCATAGAAGAGGATCCTGACCTTCTACAGGTGCACCATAGAGAGGATCCTGACCTTCTACAGGTGCACCATAGAGAGGATCCTGACCTTCTACAGGTGCACCATAAGAGGATCCTGACCTCCTACAGGTGCACCATAGAGATCCTGACCTTCTACATGTGCTTCATAGAGAGGATCCTGACCTCTACAGGTGCTCATAGAGAGGATCCTGACCTTCTACATGTGCTTACCATAGAGAGGATCCTGACCTTCTACAGGTGCACCATAGAGAGGATCCTGACCTTCTACAGGTGCACCATAGAGAGGATCCTGACCTTCTACAGGTGCTTCATAGAGAGGATCCTGACAGAGGGTGGTGAAAACTGCACAGAACATCACCAGGACAGAGCTGCCCTCCATGGAGGACCTCTACTCCCAGCAGCTCAGGAAGAAAGTCCTCAGGATAATAAAAGACCCCCATCACCCCAGCCACAAACTGTTCAGTCTGCTGCCGTCTGGCAGGCGTTACCGCAGCATCCGGACTAAAACCACCAGATTCAGAGACGGCTTCATCCCGCAGGCAATAAGACTGTTAAACAACTGAACTGCTGAAACAACATAATAATAATAGATTTATTTTGTTAGCGCTTTTACAGGTGCTCAAAACGCTTTACAGATATAGTGAAAAGAAAAGAACAACAAATAAATATATAGTTAAAGTTAAAGTCAAATAATACAAAAACAATCACACATTAAAAGCCAGATTGAAGAGGTGAGTTTTTGTGAGTTTAGCATAACATCCATAACATTCATCTGCTACTTAGTAATTATTGATCTATTATCTAATATATCATTCCTATAACTTGTATATAGACTCGTATTGCAACATTCCACTTTTTTTTCCCTCACTTTTTTTAAAACTATTTTCTTTTTGTATTACTATTAATATAGTATATTTTAATATTGTTTTAATATTGTCTGCTTATCTGTATTATTGTGTTGCATTTTTGGAGAAGCCTGTGACCTAAGATTTTCAACGACATAATTACTCTGTAGCTATGTTAGTTTGACAATAAAGAACCTTGAACCTTGAACCACAATATATTGTATTGAAAATCTTGATATGGCTATGTTTTTATTTTCTAAGTCAGCGGAAGAAAAGGTACAACTCCTTTTTAAACTATTTTTTTAAAATCTGAAACACAGCTGTTAGTGCACAGCAATACTAACTTGCTGATTGCTTGTTGCATGTTGGTTTGCTTTAGCTAGCTTGGATGTAGCCACAAATGTTGTTCATTTATTGATGTAAAAACACGCATTGTACAGGAAGTCCGGCGGTTGCAGGACTGATGAGGAACAGGTGGAACTTATAAGGCCAGAGGATAGACAATCAAAAAAGGCTTTTGAAAACTTTTCAAAAATAAATAAGGAAACAAAAGTGAACATTTGAAATACTTTAACCAGTCTAGGTGATTTAAGAACTATTTCTTAAACTGTCAGATCCTGCAAACCTATCCATCTGTTAAACATTTCACTAATGCTGACTATTGATCTACTCTTTCGCTGTTAATACAAATAATATAATACCAATCACAACTGGAATTTGACCGGACGTAGGTATCATCATTGATAATCATTTGATATGATTTTGTGGGGAATCTTATAAAGGCATCAGTATTACATGTAACATATATCTAACATACAATAACAATAACATACATTCTGAATATCAGAAACACCAATGAGGTCTGCTGTGTATTACTAGCCTGTTGAAAAACTGTAGCTAGTTCACAGCATATTTAGGAAAACTACTTTAAGTATTCATTATGTCATATATCAATCTAATTGTTTTTATTGTTGAAAAAGTGATTAGCTTATTTCTTCATTCTATGCTGTTTTTGTTTTAAGAGTCAACAGGCCAGTGTAGTAGGCAGTCCTAGAAGTTGTTGTTTCTATCAGGCCATAAAACGTGTTGGCTTCAAGGGAGTCTTAGGGCTCCTCCATTTTGTATTTATAACAACAAGAAACAAAGCAACACTTTGGGCAAATCGTCAACATCCTGTGTATTAAAGCCCCAAAGATGGTTTCCTGCCTCTAAACTTTAAATGCCTTCTTCAACCTGCACCCCTTTATGAGGGTCAATATATTTATCCATACAGTCCCTGCAGCGCGGAAATTAAACCTTTACATCACCGCAGTATGGGAGCGCTCTACAGGGAAGAACAACTCGCTGTTAAGAGAAAAGGAAACTAATTTCTCTCTCTTTCTCCAACTTAATATATTTTGAGTTGAGGTAAGGTAATATTACATTACATTACATTGCATTTAGCTGACGCTTTTATCCAAAGCGACTTACAATAAGTACATTCGACCATGAAGACACAACCTTGAAGAAAACAGAATCATATAAATACATCAGGTTTCATAGAGCCAAACATTTCAAGTGCTACTCAACTGGCTTTAGATACGCCAGTCCTTTATTAGTATATAAGTGCTTTGTTAATAAATCTATCGCTCGAAGTGGAGTCGAAAGAGATGAGTTTTCAGTCTGCGCCAGAAGGTGTGTAAGCTTTCTGCTGTCCTGATGTCAATAGGGGAGCTCATTCCACCATCTTGGAGCCAGGATAGCAAACCCACGTGTTTTTGCCGATGGGAACTTGGGTCCCCCTCGCAGTGAGGGTGCAGCGAGCTGTTTGGCTGATGCAGAGCGGAGTGCACGTGCTGGGGTGTACGGTTTAACCATGTCCTGGATGTAGGAAGGGCCAGATCCATTCGCAGCATGGTAAGCAAGTACCAGTGTCTTGAAGTGGATTCTAGCAGTTACCGGAAGCCAGTGAAGGGAGCGGAGGAGCGGAGTGGTGTGGGAACATTTAGGAAGGTTGAAGACCAGACGAGCCGCTGCATTCTGGGTGAGCTGCAGAGGTCGGATGGCACATGCAGGTAGACCAGCCAGGAGGGAGTTGCAGTAGTCTAGGCGTGAGGTGACGAGAGCCTGGACCAGAACCTGCGTTGTTTTCTGGGTCAGCTGGGGACGTATCTTCCTGATGTTTTATCAGTAATAGAAAATAGGAGAAACAATCTCATATAAATTGGAAACTATTATTGAGCAATTATTTCACTGTGTTGGCAGCTTCATTCACTTTTAAGTAACACAGTGATTAAACATACAAGTCTGTATTTATTTTTGCACTGCACACACACTGAAACACACCGTGATGATCTGATTTCCGTTTCAGCGTGAGATCGCCAGTGGAGCGGTGTCCTAATATTATCAGATTAATTCAATTAATATAATCTGATTTCCTCATAAGTGCTGCTCCACTAATTTAGTCAAGGGAGACGCAGGGCACGGACCACCCAATGGTTAGCAAAGCATGACAGAGAGTGTGCGTGTGTGTGTGTGGAAAAGCAAAGCACCTATATGTGTGTCTGTAATAAAAAAAGCTTTAGCTAATGTACGTGTACTTCCTGAACTCACACACTCACACACGTTGATAGGACTGGTACAGATGAAGCAATATCTGGAGGCTGCTGTAATTAGGGCCAATTCAATTGGACTCTGATACTTCATTATACACCTGCCAACAACACCAGCGATTGATAGCCATATTTCCCCTCTCCAATTCGCTTTCTCGCTCATTAATGACGTAGAATTAATGAAAATGGCTTTGAGTGGTCTCACTCGCTGCTGCAGGAGCATGTCTGCACGTGAGTGTGTGTGAACTTTTCACCCGCAGGGGTCTTAATCACACTGTTTTTAATGATATAAAAGGCTTTAACCCGTCTGTTGTGTACACATTAACACACAATGTTACACGCAGACACACACAAGTGCCTTGGTGAAAAATGTGCTATGGAAGCGTGTTTTTTTGCATTTACACACCAATCCGCCCCCATGAGTGGTTTCATGAAGACTGATCCATAGAGAGAGAACATGGCTAAATGTCTTAATGTTTTTCCTCTTTTCTCTCTATTCACAAAGGTAACCATTATACCTAGTTGTCTATTTTTTATATGGTTGTTTCAGCTCTTTTTCAGTTATTTTGGCAGTAATTAGATATGAGTGCAGCACACGGTTCTGGATTTCATTCCTGCCATTTGATTGCTGACAGGAAATGGCAGATAATAGCAAGCAGAGTGTCTCTGTGTGAAGGCAGTGCTGTTGGAGATGCTCTGTGCCAGCACCAGACTGGGTAGGGGTTGGGTTAGGGTTACACTCTGCCATCGATTGGGGATTTTGGAAAGGGGAACCTCAGAAACGGTTGAGCCAAATTGTTATTTTCACATGACCTGTTTTATCAGAGCAACAGATATCGAACAATTAATGTTCTCCATCCAAGGTGGGTTCCAAGTTGATGATACTGCATGTGAATGGTCGCCAGCAGATCATACTTGAGCTGCTTTGAGTAAAAGCTAAGTGAATTGCAAGCATCGAATCGAGAAGAATAGTTTGGTGACCTAAATGTCTAACAGTAGTAGAGTTCTGTTGCCTGTATGATTTAGTGTCCTGACTGCTATGTGTACTGCACTGGTTTAGTTTGTTCTCCTGTATAATAGCACAGTAGTTCATACAGTCCACACCCTATCCAACAGTCTGTCGTACCCATTCCTGAGAATAATCAAACAATACTTCTAGAATTCAGCCAGATCCACTATCACTAATCAACCCTCTGGCACACTGACACAACTTGATTACATGACATTTTGTACAGACACTCATGGTCCCAAGAGGATGTTTTCTAATGACGTTCCTGATCCCCTGACTCTTCCTTTAGCATCACAATGAGGTTAACAAATTCAGTTTTTACTGAAATATCCAAACAACGATTGGATAGATAGCTGTAAACTTTGGAATAGACGTTCATGTTGCATTAGGGCAAATTGTGATAACTTTGATCACTTTTCCAACTTTATTTGACAGTCCGAATAAAAACAAAAATATTGACTTTCCATCCTAATTTTAATGGAAGTCAATCCTTTTGGTTGGACATCTTAAATTGCATCTGAAACACTGATAGTAGGTGAACTATCCTTAGATCTATTGATACATAAATAACAAACACGTTATGCCTCAACATGACTGGGTATAAAGTGAACTGAGGACAAGTTTTCAGATTAAAATACATCAAGATGTAGCATGTCATTACCTCTTTTTTAAAGAGACCATTCATACACAAATTGTGAAACGTGCAATAACAAAATCAAACAAAAGAAAAGAGACAGATATATCTTATTATTTTTTCCAGGTTCATTGGCAGTAGTGTCATAACAGAATCAAATATTTAAACATAAAAATTAGGGCTGTCAAGTTAACGCGTTAATAACGCGTTAACGCAAAAAAAAATTAACGCCACTGATTATTTTAACGCATGTGTATTTTTTGTCCTCGGGCCGCCCCGTAGTTTCAGAGCGCATCGAGTTTAAAATACCATCTACAAGCTGATGCTGACAGCCCCGCTCCTGCTGCCTGCTTGTGGCAGACCACACTTCCACTCTCACCGGCAGGCACCGACTGGCTATTGGGAGGACCGGGAGGGTGTGTGTATGTGTGGCCCGAGCGAGAGAGACCTTACGTGCATTGTTGTTGTTAGCATCTGGTGCTAGCTAGCTGCGCTAACGGATATAAGGAGCTGTTTAAATGAAAACAGAGGAGCGACATTTCGCCACAACTGCGCCGAGCACTTGACTTTATGCAGGAAGCCAGACAGTGGGACATTGTACGAGAAGTCAGCACACTCAGCACGGATAGTGCGCAACATGATTGCAGCGTCCAGGCAGCTCCGGTTGGAGCATATGCCTTGAGTTGAACATAGCTCCAACGATCCATCACACACACACACACACACACACACACACACACACACACACACACACACACACACACACACACACACACACACACACACACACACACACCACACACACACACACACACACACACACACACACACACACACACACACACACACACACACACACACACACACACACACACACACACACACACACACACACCAGTTGTATTGTATTATTGTATGAGAGGTTCCAGGTTGAATTGAGGCGAATATTTATAATGTTCAGAGGTTGTTGTGTTTAATATTCATGAGTATATTTGTCATTGTTCAAATGATAATAAACATTAGCATAAAGCATATTTGTCCACTCATATGTTGATAAGAGTATTAAAAACTTGAAAAATATTCCTCTAAGGTACATTTAGAACAGATACAAAATGTGCGATTAATTTGCGATTAATCGCGATTAACTATTTTAATCGACTGACAGCCCTAATAAAAATACATGTTCTACTCGTTACTTGGTGTTATTGGAGAGATCTTTGAAATATGCCTGAGCATTCCGATCAATAGGTGAGCTTCATGGGTTGCCAGATCAGAGACGTGGCCTGAGCGAGGTTGCCAGCGTCAGGGATTCAATGTTCTTTTCATGAGTCCAAAGCGCTGAGTTGTACTTTTGCCTCCCCAAAACCCTGCCTGACAAAGACCAATGGGCTTATCAGATTTCACACACACACACACACACACACACACACACACACACACACACACACACACACACACACACACACACACACACACACACACACACACACACACACACACACACACACACACACACACACACACACACACACACACACACACACACACACACACACACACACACACACACACACACACACACACACACACACACACACACACACACACACCCACACACTTCGCTGCTCCTTCACACTCTATCCCCCTCGGAATCACTTCTTCTGTGAGTGTGTGTGGTAGGTAACGCATTTCCAGTGTTTAGGCTCAAAGTCCCACAGTGCAACCTGTCTCTATTACACTTTTCTGACAGCTTGCACCGTTTTATTTTAGACCACAGACACCCACAAACACAAACACACTCACTCACACACTCACACACACACACACACACACACACACACACACACACACACACACACACACACACACACACACACACACACACACACACACACACACACACACACACACACACACACACACACACACACACACACACACACACACACACACACACACACCACACACACACACACACACACACACACACACACACACACACAGAGACAGCAGCAGCTAGCGATGAGGCCGGGTAAGCAATCATCTTAATTCTTAATTGTCACTGAATAATCTACAAACGAGGGTTAATGGGAACCTTTCTGAGGCATTAAGGAAGGCACCGCTCCTAAAAAAACACTCAATTAACATCAATATTTGTCTTTCTGTCATGATTCAATTTACACCCTGTTCTCTGTTAATGACAACAATTAATGCTAATTAAGAGGGGGGGACAGGACACACTTGATTAGGCTGGGACATGTGAGTAAATATCTATCATGCATGGTAATGTGTGTGTGTGTGTGTGTGTGTGTGTGTGTGTGTGTGTGTGTGTGTGTGTGTGTGTGTGTGTGTGTGTGTGTGTGTGTGTGTGTGTGTATGTATGTGTCAAAATGAATAAAATGGCACTAAAAACCCAATAACATTCAATCACAGGATTAAGAAGAGGGGCCATATTTAACACTGTTGTATATAAGATGTACTCAGTGGTGAAAAGTTCTATATTTTTGGAAGTTCTTATACATTACTTGAGTATTTATTGCAACCAATATTGTTTAAAAGGGAAATAATATGTTTTTACTCCACTACGTTTATTTAACAGCTTTAGATTCATTTCAGATAAAGATTGTAATAACCTGTAAAAAACGATTAACATAACGCATCGTTAAGATTTGAACAGTGGAAAATATATGTGCGGTTTGACAAGTTAAATCCAATTTATTACAAAAAGTAATATAAAAAGTCTGGTAATATGTATCAGAACTTTGTCCATAGTTGTTAAATCCCCCTTGGTGCAACAATGTTAATAATCTAATCTGATAAACAATGATTTAACCCTCTCATAACACCCATAACAACCTGCACTGTATGTATATACCTGGATTTTCACACTTACATGTATATATTTGACATTTTCATAATTATGTGTATTTGTATATATGTAAACCTTTTTACTTACCTGATCTTATATTTATACCTCACATAAAAAGCTAATTTTCTGCAGAATGACTTATTTTACTTAGTATATTTTGCTGTTAATACTTCAGCACTTTTTAATTAAGATTTGACTTGCATAACGGAATATTTTCCCAATAAAGGATTGGTATTTATACTCAAATAAAGGATCCATATACTTAATCGACCAGTGGATGTACTCACACACTTCTGCCACACACACACACACACACACACACACACACACACACACACACACACACACACACACACACACACACACACACACACACACACACACACACACACACACACACACACACACACACACACACACACACACACACACACACACACACACACACACACACACACACACACACACACACACACACACACACACACACACACACTGTCAGTGTCCGGGGGTAAACAATGGGGGTAATTACACCACCCCTCCCATCAGCACTGTTAAAAAAAAGCCTTGGGACTCCAACAGGAAGTGTGTAACCTTAAACAAATGACAGCAGGCTGTTCCCCAGACGCCTCAGGGTTGCGACCTTTGACCCCTCGACCTCCCTCTACTGTACGCCGTCATTCCACTGCAGCAGTAATAAGCCGGCTTGTCTGAGTAACCTTTAACAGTGCTGCTGTCCGGCTCAGAGACCTTTAGCTAACATGATACCTGAAACCCTGGGTGTTTCAATCTGACCCCCCCCCATCCATCCCAACACTCCTCTCTCCATACTCGTGTTTTCCATCTTGTTCCCACTAAACCCCATGTTCCCTTTCTCTTCTTATTGCTCATATACACTTGTTATAACCTTTACTTAAATCAACAAAGGATTATGCTTTCTTCTAGCAACATATCACGTCAGTTTAAAATCAATAATCTTAAAGCACATGAGGGGCATGGAGGCATCCACAACAAACAATCACAAAACAATGATTTACTCAACTGGCGTAATATATAAGAAGATAAGTATACAGTATATAGCACTGTGATGATGTGCACAAAAGCAGAACATGGCCAGGATGTCATTGAAAATGAGAAAAAGGAAATATGTGGATCCATTCTTGACATTTACTGTAAACATGGGAAATGTATAATGGCGCGTTTCCACTGCAGTGGGTAGCTCGCTTTAAGCGTGCCGAGCCGTGCGGGGCCCGTTTTTGGTTGCGTTTCCACTTGGCCTAGTTTTGGCCCGGGGCTACTTTTCACCTTTTTTCTGGCCCGACTAAATCGTGGTTCTAGGGCCAGGAACAACCAGGCTGAGTCGGGCTGAGTATGCTAAACTAGAGAGAGAATCGCTGGCTCGGGGGCTACAACTACAACAAGATGAACATATTTGACCGTGATTTAATTGCAATACACGTTTCAAAATGATGCCGAAGTAACAACATACTGATACCGGTTAGTAAAAACCATGAATTAATGCTTTGACAAGTCAGACGGCAGGCGAAAAACCCTTTTAAAATGCGTGTTTTCTAAATGTAGCTTGGCTAAGCTAACGTTATATATGCTCCGACCGTCCACACTCACAACAACGGCCTATACAGACATAAATAAACCAGCGACTGTATTCGCCATGACACAGGCAGTCTGTGGTTTGTACTTGTTTAACTTTTGTCAAGTTTCTGAACAGATATGAGGAGCTGTGAGCTCTGAGTGCTAAGAGCTAACGGCTGTGTTGTTTTTTGGGGCTCTCATTGAAGATGACGTCACGGCTCCGCCTACACTGCGTTACTATAGTAACTGCCCCAGTTCCTAAACTGTAATGGAAACGCAGCATTAAAGTGAGCCGGGCCTAATAAGGCCTAACCAAACCGAGCGAGGCCTGCAGTGGAAACGCGCCATAAGTGTTCCTTGTAAGGCCCAGATATATTGTCTGACCAAGATAGAAGGCAAAACTGTGACCGTTTAACTTTAAGAATTAACAGCCATCGATTATGGATGAAGGTATGACAAGTAATTGCTAACCTCAAGTCAAACGAAATAACTTGTTGTTTACCAAAACCATTATGTTTCTAAACCTAGTCGTCTTGTTGCCTTAACCAAATCAAAAAGTTCCATCTTCAACTGTTCCACAACATTAAATAGAACAGATGGTTGTTTTGGGAGTCAATGGCCAAAAACGATTATTTTGGTCAGGTATGAGGACGTGTTGTTGTCACGGCTGATCTCCTGCAATAGTAGAATGCCAGCATTATCAACATGGAAAAAACTATAACTAACTCAAACCACTGAAAATAATTCATGTGTGAGATTCCAATTTGATATTTTAAGACACACAACTCAAAGTAGATACAAAGAACTTCAAAAGCTGGGGCAGAAGAGAACGTTTATTCATATATTATGGTCAAGTATCGCCATAAGTGTTGTTTGGGAAGTATAAATAAGAGAACTGTCAATTATATTTGATATTTCTCTAATTGAAAACGTAGATATTGTACTACATGTAAAACATCTGAAAATATTTTTTCTTTTTAGTTTTTTTTATGTATGTAAATGAAATATTTGATTTGTTGATTTGTATTTTATGGGTCAAAATGTAACTGTATTTCCTTTTGTAATGTTTGCCCTTTAAATATATAATTTACTTAAAATGTAAAAAAAAGGTAAACTCTCATTCAGTACGTGACAAAAATTACATTCCATTTTATTATTGCAATTGTTGTATTGTCTTTTTTTGTCTTTTAACGAGTGTTAAGGCAGTTTAAACACTCCTGAGCCACTAGAAAAGTGTTTCCTTTACACTTTCTTCCCTCATTGTGATTCCGTGAGTGAACAAGTGTTAAATGGGAGGAGTGGGAGCAGATGGAGTCCGATGGACAGGTTGGTGACATGATGGGTCGGAGGCTGGCTGATGCTTTTCTTTAGACATCCTCACCCGACCTAACATCATGAATAACAGCTGAGTGATGGGGATTTATGAGACACACAAATGACAGAGGCAGGAAATCATTTGACACACACTGTCGCTGTAATTCTCAGAGTTTTTTTGGTTTTATTCATTACTGGTTGGTTCCTCTGGTTACAAGTCTGGCCATGTTGTCTTTAAAAGAACAATAAATCAAGCTGAAAGAAAGTAAGACGGAACACAAGGAAACTCTCAGTGTATTATAACTCATTGCGGACTAACCCTCATAAAGCTGACTCCCATATTATAAGCCGTCTGCTGTTTATAAGATACTGACTTCAAGGTTAGATGTATACGTCTTCATCTAAGAATAAAAGACAAAGGCAAAGACAAAAGGGACGATGAGATTAAGAATTAAAGTGCAGCATGAAAAAAAGGCTGTACGCAGGAAAGAGGGATGAAGAGGGAGGAAAGAGGCCTCTGCCCGGATTCATTACATTGTTCTTGATTCATAAATTGGGACATGGGTGAGAGAAGCTAATGAGAGGCAGAACACGCTGTCTGATGAAGACGTGGGCGTGTGTACGGGAGTTCATTTAAAACAGGTGGAAAAATGACATTATCAATTCAGCTCTAACTTTGAGAGATGTAAAACGTGTTCAGCGTGAACTTGGCCTCGGAGAAGACGGGCTTACAAAGGCTTAGGAAGGATGTGTGTGAGCTAGGAAGAGGATGGACGAGGAGGAGGAGGAGGAGGAGGAGGAGGAGGAGGAGGAGGAGGAGGAGGAGGAGGAGGAGGAGGAGGAGGAGGAGAAACCAAAAACATCAGCGTGATCGAGCTGCAAACTATCAAGACGGTTAACTTTCATGCAATATGAGATTATAAAACGTCATTTGTGAGAGAATCGCTGGCAACTACAAGAAAATTAAATCACATATTTGACCGTGATTTAATTGTAATACACGTTTCAAAATGATGCCGAAGTAACAGGTGGCGAAAAAACCTTTTAAAATGCGTGTTTTCTAAATGGAGCTTGGCTAAGCTAACGTTGTATATGCTCCGACTGTCCACACTCACAACAACGGCCTATACAGACATAAATAAACCAGCAACTGTATTCTCCATGACACAGGCAGTCTGTGGTTTGTACTTGTTTAACTTGTGTCTAGTTTCTGAACAGATATGAGGAGCTGTGAGCTCTGAGGGCTAAGAGCTAACGGCTGTGTTGTTTTTCTGTGGTTCTCATTGAAGATGACGTCACGGCTCCGCCTACACTGCGTTACTATAGTTACTACCCCAGTTCCTAAACCGTAATGGAAACGCAGCATAAAGTGAGCCTGGCCTACCAAGGCCTAACTATACCGTACTAAGCCGTGCTAGGTCCTGCAGTGGAAATGCGCCATAAGCTAACGAAAATTATCAACAAAAGTCAACATCTCAAGGATTTTATTTTAATTGTATTGAGTACATTTGAATGGTGAGTGTTTATGCTGAGGCCTAACAAGTTATGCATACATTGAATGAAGTTGTATCTATTCAAAGAGTTGCATACATTCACACTAATTGGGATGAATGCCATTAATACAAGCAAAGTACAATTCTAGGGTACTTGTATCGAAGTATTGCCATGTTATGTTGTTTTTTACTCTACTACAGTTCCGAAGCCAAAGTTGTACTTTTTACTCCACTATAATTATTGGACAGCTTTAGTTATTTTACAGATTCAGATTATTAGCTAATACAAAATATAAATTAAGAAAAAAATAAATGCTGACATAATTATAGGTCAAGATATCCAACAGTATACAAAGTCATAATTTGTACTTTTTCCAACTTCTTTTGAAAAGAGAATATGTCATATAATGGGTTGAATGCAACTTTAAATTAATAAGAAATGACAGGATATTTAATTACACATTTAAAATGTATTTAGATGTGTGACTTTTAATATTTGTACAACATTTATTTTGTGTTATTAAGTGTCCAAAGTTGAATTGATCTTCTTCTCTGTTTAATGAGAGACACGAGAGCCATTGCATATTTATAAATGATAATCAATATTTAACTGAGTACATTTTTACACATGCAATTCCTATATTCCATCCATCCATCAATTCAATCCAATTTAATTCCATTAAATATTAATTATTCAAATGATTACTCCCCCTATGGATATTTTAAATTTGGTTTACATTAACAAATGACGGGCATATAATAAATTAAGTTCAATATATGAATCAAGCAAAACAGGTTTTCTTATTGTAATGTAATGGTATTAGCCTCATGTCTGTGTGTGTGTGTGTGTGTGTGTGTGTGTGTGTGTGTGTGTGTGTGTGTGAGAGCCTTCTGAAGTGTGCAGCTCAAAAGGAGAGCAGCCTCATCCTCTCAGCGTTTCAACTACTATGAAACGTTTAAAGCAAATCAAAAATAATGCAGACAGTAGTTACATTATCTGCAATTTAATATGTTTTGTGATTATAGTTTGGAGCATGCATAATATATACCCGTTGGGCATCATTGTCGTTAGAAAGCTGCCCTCTATACATTTTTTGACACGTGCCGAATATTGCCTGCAGCACAGAGTCATGGAAACGTCCAATTACTGCACAATGGCACTACATGCTTGCTCAGATACACACACATTATTTAGTTTTTCATTTTGAAGTGGAATTTTGCCAGTTTTAGCTTTGAGAACATTTGATGTATTATATCTGAATTAGAAAGGTGAGTAAAAGTTGTAGAGTGCGCAGAAATGTGCAAAATGAATAGTGCGGATAATCTGGCACACACATTTGTGAACACTAATGTTTTTACATTTAAAAATCCTCATGGCATCATATTTTCCTAAGTTTTTGTCCTTTTGTATTTTGTCTTTATGTTCAGGTTGCCTAAACAACATGTCTACATATTTTTATTTCATTTATAGTAGTTTGTTTTTCTGAAACAAAAGAGTTACTATTATATGAAATCCCGTCTTTACACTAATTAATAAATACAACGAGCAAGCCTAATCAGAAAAATAATCAGAATTTGATGAAATGGCATCAATTGTGTGTACTAACAAAGCTGTATCAGAGGATTATATTATTCTATAAAACAAATATTGTCCACATGAGACAGAGAAACAAATCATGTGTTTGTTGACAAAAGAGTGCACACAACAAAAGAGCCAGAACACAGAGGATAAAGGCAAGTGGGGCAGGAGAAGGAAAGAGAATGAAAGGAGCGTTTGGGGATTTATTCCTCCGCATTCCCCCGGTGTAACACAACCAGGAGACAGGAAGTGTTTAACTATTAGGTGAGCCTTGGTAAAGATTCCTCCCTCCTCAGGGAGAGCAAGAGAAGCTTGCACAAGCAGATTTAGCACATGGTATTGAATTGAGAAGAGTTTTTTCTTTTTTTCAAAACAACGCCTCGGATAAAAAAATGTGCAGGGACGGACAAAAGGGGAGGAGGATGGAAGAAGAGAGAGTGAATGGAAATCCGATACACAGGGATGGGAGAGATGGATGTATTTAGGCATGGGGGGGGGGGGTAAGCTGTGATCCATGTCCAAATGGTTAGAGGAGGAACAGGCAGGATCTAACTGTGGGTTTAAACAGTGTCAGAGTCAGAGACAACACACAGCACTGAGTCAGGAGGCATGCTCCACCAACATGAGGCGTTCAAGGCCGACAATCCTTTAGTGAAGACAACAGGATAGACCCCCCCCCTACAACACCACCACCAGGTATTCAGTATCTTCTATCTATCTATTCCACACTGTTGAAAATAATCTTAATTGTCAGCATACCTCAGGTATTAATTCAACGACACCACGAAACATTAAGTGCATACCTTACTCCTACACTATCCCTGGTTTGATGCCGACTGGGGGGCCCTGTTACATTTCATAGATTATCTTTTTGCTTATCTTTCTAAAGTTTCAAAGGCTTTGTTTCATATGCACATTAGCTACAGCGTAGTTTGAGCCATGAAAATATGGAGTCCAAGGCTTCTCCAACATTGCAACATATACTTTTAATTAAAAGTAAAAGACATAGAATAATGCAATAGAAAAATTAAAAAAAAGTGCGAAGTGCAAAATGGTTAAAATTAAATATATAAAATAGAACAAGATAAAACACAATGTCAAATTATTATTATTATTATTATATATTGTAAAAAATATATAAATATGTGGATATGAGGATTATTAATATATGAACAATTAAAAGTGTATGATGAGCATACAGTACGTCAAAGGTGACATTAAACAGAATTTTTTAATATGTACATGAGTTTTATTCTATATCTTAATTTCTTGAACAGGCTCTTTTAAGCCTGCAGGGTAAAGCCTGCCACTCCATACCATAGTGTGGTTTGGTAAGTAAATGTTGGATTAATGATAAATCTCCTACAGCAATATTCTTAAAACCACTCAACAGAAACATGAGATATTAGAATACCCACCCTTGTGTAAGAAAACATTCAAATGTAACCCTCAAAAGTTTTCTGTAAGATGACACATGCCCCTCCATAACACTGTCTTTTTAGTTGTGTAACGTTCACTGTCTGGGTAGCAGTTGTGTGAAGCGCTTTGTGTAACAGTCCCTGTGGAGTTTTAAAGGTTTATACTGTTGGCTGCATTTGGCTGCAACAAAAAGCTCCCGAGGAAACGCAGGAAGAGAGCTGCAAACTAACTTCACATCCAATCCAAAACACACTTTCAGATGGAAACCTTTCAGCGTTTAATTGAATAAACAAAGAAGCATGTAAACTAAAGCCTTCCTGAGCGCTGTAAAGTCCACCGTAACTCCTGGGGCTTCACGGGGAAATCTGCAGTGTAAAGAGAAGCTTTCAGCAATACAGGGCATTTACATCTCAAAGCCTATCCCTGCCACGCGTATACACATTGGCTTTCATTTGCCTTTTTCATTTTAACAACACTTTTTATGAATAAAAAATCAGCAAAACAGTGCAACTTATGTGATCTTCCCCAGTGTATCACAAGCACTGAGAGCAAATAGAACACACACACACACACACACACACACACACACACACAACACACAACACACACACACACACACACACACACACACACACACACACACACACACACACACACACACACACACACACACACACACACACACACACACACGACTAACAGACTGCTTCCCAGAGGACTCGTGGTGTTTGTGTTGCTGCATGTGTGTGTGTGTGTGTGTGTATGTGTGTTTGTAGATCCCAGCTGGTGCATGCTCTGTGTGCATGTGTGTGTGTGTGTGTGTGTGTGTGTGTGTGTGTGTGTGTGTGTGTGTGTGTGTGTGTGTGTGTGTGTGTGTGTGTGTGTGCCATCAGGCGGGTGGTCTGGGGCCCCCCCTGTAAAGGTGATGTGTGGCGGCTATTTGGAGTCTGGATGTGGCAGGTTAGCTCACTGCAGTCCGCTAATATTTTATATGGCAACTCTCCCCAGTCTTATCATATTTTATACGGCCGCAATAACAAACTGTCTAGAGGCAAAGGAGGGACCGCCTGCCACTGCACATGCTGCCAGTAGTAAAAAACCTGCACAAACACACACACCCACACAGGCACGGTTAAACGTGCTGGCGCGTAACTCGGCAATTGACAGATGCAGTGTCAATAGAGTAATTTTACAGTAAACAAACAGGAGTGAGGCACACGGGGGTAATAACTGGGGGGAAAATACCCTCAATTAATAGAAACACAGCCATCTGAATGACAGGCAGGCAGCCACTCCAAGTAGTCATTTGGTTCTATTGTCTAATTCAGTTCTGAACCGACATCTGTCCCTGTTATGCTGCCCAGTTCACACACACACACACACACACACACACACACACACACACACACACACACACACACACACACACACACACACACACACACACACACACACACACACACACACAACACACACACACACACACACACACACACACACACACACACACACACACACACACACACACACACACACACACAGCGATTGGGAAGGTTGCTTCGTGTGTTCATGGTTTCAACGCCAATTAGATGAGGACAGGCAGATGAAGAGGAGAGTGTTCACGAGCAGGAAGTAAGTTGGAAAAGTGGGAGGAAGATGAGATTAAAGAAGATAATTAAAGTTAACGAAACATACTGTACTTAAAAAGGAAGATCAAATCAATTTAGGAAAAACAGAAGATATGTTTTTATGCTTTCTAGAAACCTTAACCCTAACCCTGGAAAGACGTTGAGTTGAGACAGCATGATGAAGGCTCATTGGGGAATCATCTGGTTATCTCTTCATTTGAAATCCATATGCACATTTCTCCTAGTTATTTGGGATTCAAAGTAACTTTGCTCTTTTGTTTTTGTTCATCTTTTTTCCAAATATCTTTTTTTCATTTTCTATACTCAGCGTTTTATGAATGGGATATGTATTCCCAATGAGAAATGAAATAAATGATTGAAGGAACATATAGCCAGTTGCCAGTACATCACACATGTTGTATGCTCTTAGTCCCCTGACCTAGGAAGACGTTGAGTTGAGAAAAAGCACGATGAAGCTTTCCTTTCTATCCTGGAACACTGAAACGTTGACTTTAATTCAATGTATCATGTCAACACATTTCACATAACTGTATTAGGTTAGTTAAAAGCAATAATATTAAGTTGAAATAAAAAAACATTGGGTTCAACATTCAACTAACCTAAGTGAAATGTGTTTATGTAATACATTCAATTCAACGTTTCAATGAAGAAAAGGAAAGAAAAGGAAAAGAAAGGAAGGATGCTCTCTTACCTGGGGCAGATAAAGGAAAGCGGGGGGGCATTGCAGAGAATGGGGTAACATCCCGGAGCCGGACAGCAGCACACAGCCCGAGTTGGCCATAGAGCACAGCATGTGGAGACGGGACGCCTTACTCATAGAGACCCTCACCTCTCAACCTCCTGACACTCTCTGTCTCTCTCCACTTCCTCTCCCTTCTTCCTTCTACACTTCTGTCAGCGACGAGCAGTCACAGAGTTACTACCGGCCTACGCAGACACACACACACACACACACACACACACACACACTAGCACTGCAGCTGCACACACACACTCTGAGCAGAAGAAGAAGAAAAAGAAGAAGAAGAAGCGTCGGACGGATGGTGTGTGTGGGAATGTGTGCAGACGGGCAAAGTGTCTCTCCTCTGTTTACTTTGAAAAGAGGTGGAGAAGCCAAGGCACGCGAGTGAGGGAGGGATGGAAGAGGGAAGAGGAAGAGGAGGAGGGGTGAAAGAAAAGGAGGTAAGAGGCGGGACAAAAGGAGGGCTTGGGAGGTCTTTGAGAAAAAGACACGGAGCGATTGGAGAAAAGAAGAGGGGATAGGAGGGAGGGATTAGAGAGGAGAGGAGTGGCTCTGGAGGGGGGAGGAGGAGGAGGAGGGGGGGGAAGTCTCTGGGGAATTCTAACATCAAATGGGCAAGCATGAGAGAAAGACAGAAAGAGAGTGTGTGTTTCTGTGTGTGTGCACATATGAGAGCAGCTGATCCATGGCGTTAACCCTTTCCACAGAGACTCACAGCCAACCCATAATAGCACCAGCCGCCGCGATGCTGCGTTGCAAAGCACAACATCGAAATAACGATAGAGAACATCTATAGAGTGCACAATATACAAATAAACGGTATATAAATGTATGTTTAATGCAAAATATATATCTTTTTTGGTCTCTGCCTTTCTTGCTTTTTTTGAATGAAAAGTAGACATTCTTGCAAGGTGGAATACCCCCTCCCCAATAAGAAAATATATATTTGATTATTTAAGGAACAATTAAGGACTGAAACATTTACAGTGAGTTTAACGCTTTTGCAAGAAAAAAGGCTTAATTTAATTTAAAGCTCAGCTGTAGGAGAGATATTTTCTTTAAGCGTAGCATTTCCCTAGAAAGAAGCAGGGTAATGGCTGAATAATGAGAAACAGTCAAATATACCTCCCCCACTCCTTCCTCCCTTCCTTCTCTCCTTCTGAGGGGCCTCAGAGGGGGGAGACAAGCAGCAGATTATTTATATATTTGTCTGTATATTTGTTTTTTGATGTTCTACAACATTAACTAAATGATTTAGTTTAATCTGAGGCTGGTGGAGGGCTGTCAGTTTTATACACCTTCACTGGGAGAGGCGAGGGGGGAGGAGAGAGAGGGATATGTTCAACGCACCAGCAATCACACACACACACACACACAATCACACACACACACACACACACACACACACACAACACACACACACACACACACACACACACACACACACACACACACCACACACACACACGTCTTTTGTGGCATTTTAATCAGAATTCCTCAAGTCAGAATCAATATTTGTTGATATCAATACAGTGGCACTATATTTTCTTGTTCGTAAAATTGGTGAAATTGGTAAAATAATGGCTTTAGGGGAAATGATTTCTTGATAATATTATCAATATGTGAATAGTGAGGTTATAATGGCTGGTAAAGGTGTATTTATGCAGTAAAACATTTACTTTTCGTATATATCTCAGGGAATGACTAATAATTGCTTGTGTGGGTTATGAATGTGAAAGCATGTGGCCCTGTTGAAGATGTTTCTATTCCACAGGCCTCGTCCAGCTATCAGGCACAACTCAGTCAACATTGCAACACATTTAAAAGTGTTTTCTGTTATTCCTCTAACATTGTGGAGAGGATTCAATACATTTGACTTGACATCTTTGAGCATCAACGCCAAGTACAAGCATAGTTGGGAACTCAGAAAATAGAAGTATAGATCAGGCATCCTCAAAGTCCGGACTCTGGTCCGGATCCGGACCGAACCACAACTGTCTCTGGACTCTGAGCAAATTATACTTTTCATATGTATTATCTCTATTATCTGTGTTATCTGCGAGACATCGCCACAACGCAACGAGTCAAAATTATCCGCTATGTCCATAGACTGCAAACAGCGCTCTGCATGTCCTGTTCCACTGTCTGTGTGTGTCTGTCAAACGCATTGGTCCAATCACATTCAGCATCCCGTCAGCGTTTTTTCCCCCCACCAACTGTCTGCGAATCAGTAGGGCGGGTCTTCGCGGAATGCGGGTGGGAAAATGCGTGTCTCGTCTCTTTCAACCTGTCTGAGTCAGAGCGAGAGTTTAAAAAAAAGAAAGTCAGAGCGAGAGTTAACAGCTCATCTAGTTGCATCTGTACTGTAGCTAGTTGCCTAGTTTCAGAGGTATTTGCGGTCTACAATGACAGAGAAGAGACTGTCAAGTTTGGCTGTACTCAGCATTGAATCAAAACGCACTAAAGCTTAAGATCTTACGTTTGTGAGGCGTATTGCAGAACAAAATGGTAATCACCGCATTCAGCTGTAATAGACATGTCAACTTGATGCTCTGCTCACGGATGAGCATACACAACTATTAAGATGATGACCTTACGTGTGTAAATATATGTTTTTCTTTGAGGGGGTCTGCCCCCAAAAAACTGTTTTAAGTCCTGAGAAAGTCAAATAAGACGGTGTGTAAAACTACACTGCCCAGCCAAAAAAAAGTAACCACTTTGATTTAACTAGGCCAGTAGGTAAGGACTTTCCACTGGATAATAACTGCAGTATAAAAGAATGCATGACTGAAGTGATGGAGACCATGTTTGAAGGCAAACAAAAAGAGGAAATAACAGGTCAAATCAAGCAAATCCCCCTCTCAGATTCCACAGCAACCAGAAGAACATAAATACTGGCTGGTGATTTGATCAACTCCTGAACAACAACAAAAAGCCGGCGTTTTATCCAGCTTGTACACAACGATGGAGAAACTTAACAAGCAGCAGTGGTCCACTGAAGAGACCAGCTACCTACTGGGGAATCTGGTCTTCTGAAGAGTACAGAGGAAGCTGGAGCACAATCGGCCATTGTTGTTGCTGTCGGTGTGAGCTGTGAGGGGTTTCCGCGCAGTTTGGCTTTATGAAGCAGGCACGCAAACGGTTATGTCATGACGCAACCATGACGCAATGACGCAGCACCAGTCGGACTCTGGGCGGTGTGAAAAGAGCCGGAGCTAAACCGAAGAACCGGTTATGAACCTGAAAAGCTCTTGAACCAGAGTTGCGTTGGTGTGAATGAGGTATTAGCTCCGGAATCCGGTTTGTTTCCAGCTCCAAAAAATGGTCCGGTCTAGAAGGACAAGACTCCGGAGGCTAAGAGGCGAGCCGCTTTTTAATATTACCACACAGAGCACACACCACACACACACAGACACACACACATCCACCACAACACACACCACACACCACACAACAACACACCACACACACACACAACCACACACCACCACACACACACACACACCACACACACACACACAACACACACACACACAAACCCACACCACCACACACACCACACACATACACACCACACACACACACACACACACACACACACACACACACACACACCACACCACAGACCCACACACACACCACAAGCTGATTGAATGGCAATCTAATCTCCAATCTAGCTGTAATGTTATCATTATCAAAAGATATTAGACATTGTTTTTGAAAGGAAGAGTGTGTGTGCTCATGTGTATATTATGTATATTGTTTTCATATCAAAATCTACAACATATATTTAGTGCTACATTACATCTCAAACCGACTGCTAATGAGCTTTTAGAAGGAAGAAATATATATTCTGATTTACCTCATGGAGTTTATTAAAATATTTCATTTAAAGTAGTTGAAATTAAAATAATACAAAGACTATAAAACTATCTGTCAATATGCAACTATAACCCTACACCTACTGAAATCTATTGCCAGTTTAACTACCTCTAACAAGCAGCTTTGAATTCCAAATAGGTTGGAGGCACACTCTTTAGTCATCAGACAGTTTGATTTAGGAAACAAAGGAACAAATAAATTGTGAGGTGTTAAATGGGGGGTGGGCAGTGAAGACCATTCAGAAGGGCCAAAGACGGCAGTACATGGAATGGCCATTTAGAGCTGACCCCAAATGTGAGTAAATCCCGTAGACCAGGGATCACCAACTACATTTGTCCAAGGGCGGAGCGCATAAAGCTTAGCAGACTCTTCACGCTAACGAAGGATAGCCATCCATGCCCTTGCCCCCCAGTACCTATCGGACATCCTTCACCCACATGCCCCACCCCGGAACCTGCGGTCCTCAGACTCTGGCCTGCTTACCACCCCCCGCACCAAACTGCGAACCTACGGGGACAGAGCCTTCAGTGTGGCAGCCCCCACCCTCTGGAACGCTCTCCCTGCGGAGATACGCAACATCCCCACACTTGAAGCCTTCAAAAGGGCCCTCAAGTCCCATCTGTTTGCCAAGGCTTTCGGCCCCTAAAATCGATCTGTTGTTCTGTTTGTCTGTCTTTTGTTTTGTTATGTTTGTCTTTGCACTATTACTTGTGAAGCGACCTTGGGTCCCTTGAAAGGCGCTATAGAAATCGAAGCTATTATTATTATTATTATTATTATTATTATCTCATCTTCAGGGCCGGGAAGGCTACACAGTACGCAGGCTACTGTGCCGCAGCTGCTGCCTCTCTGTTGGACTCTGTTGGGGGGGGGGGGGGGGGCATGTACTGTGAAGGCGCCGGAGCCTTGCAGTGGGGCTACTGCTGCGGACTGCATAAAGCAGACTCTTCACGCTAACGAAGAATCACTTCTTCTTCAGGGCAGGGAAGGCTACGCAGTACGCAGGCTACTGTCCCGCCTCTCTGTTGGACTCCAGTACTGCACATTACTCACGAGACGTTGTAAAAAAAAATTAGTGGGGGGGCGAACGCACTAACCACTCCGCAACGCCAGAGTCACCCCCGCCGTGCGGGCCGGATGAGAATGTATGGCGGGCCGGATGTGGCCCACGGGCCACCAGCTGATGGTCACTGCCGTAGACCCTATGTTAAAATGACCAACTATTAGGGATGGGTATCGTTTGAAATGTTCGATTCCGATTCCGGCTGCTTATCGATTCCAGTTCTTATCGATTCCCCGTTTTGATTCCAAAATTGTAAAGAAAGAGGTCAAACGTTTAGATAACAAAAATATCTTAATTTTTTTAAGCTTTAACTGACATTTTTACAAATAAAAAATACATGCAATACAAATGTATTGCATAATAGCTGTGCTTTATCTTAACTAAGCTATGCCCGTAGCGAGCTATTAACAGGCATTACACTGTGCCTTGTCTTTTTCTTTTAGTGTAGGGGAGCCTCACTTCAGAGCGTTTACCGCGATCCATCTTTGGTGTTATGAAGTGACTGAGCTCGTGAACTGTCTACGGGAGGGCGGGGGGAGCCTCGCTGCGGGGCAACTGTGGACCTCTGTTCTCCGCAACTTACATGATGCCGTTTAAAAAAATTAAGGGCGGTGCCGGCCGTCAGCGTACCGAGCCGGTCGTCAACGGCCCGCTGACGACTGGCCGTTCAGTTATTCTCCAGAACACACAGATGGCCAGTCCGCCCTTACCCTGGCTGTATTCCAACGGGTCACCGCAGACGGACTCGCGGCGCAAACGGACCCGGTGGAATACAGGGTCTACCGCGTTTAGGAACCGTTAAACAGAACCGAAATTGTGTATTTTGTATGGGTACCCGGTACCCGGCATTTTCTTATCGGTTCTCATCTGGAACCGAGTTTCGGTTCCCACCCTACCAACTATACAGCGGAAATAAGTGTTAACAGCCTAGTTAAAAAGACTAGTTGGTTCTCTTTAGCTTATCCCTATTCAGCAATGGGAATTTAATTTGTACTTATTTACTTTTATTTAAGCAAGGTTGGGATAGCATTATAGAAACGCTTTTGTTTAATTTGTTTACATCTTTACATCCATGAGTCACAGTGGCGAGCCGTGACTTTTATACCTAGGCCCTCTGACCCCCCTCCCTCGAAAAAAAAGAAGAGATATTACGTCACAGTGTATACTTCAGCGGAATATCAAAACAGCGGCCCGGGGTGCAAAACGCATCAATGACAGCGACCCTCTACCACACAAAACAACACCATTTATATAAACACCTATCATGACAGGCTCCCTTACTTACAGCCAAGTAACAATTGCAAATGAATTAAGTCGGCACGGTGGCCCACATTGAAAATGACTTAGATTCCTATACCGGATCTCCTCTCTGGTAAACAAAAACACCCTGAAAACTCTGGCAGGAGCACTCATTCAAGGGTACTATGACTATGCTTGCACGTCATGGTACCATAGCACCTCCAAGGCGCTAAAAATAAAACTTCAAACATCGCAAAATAAACTGGTCAGACTACTGCTTGACCTTTCATCTAGAACCCACCTCACCTCTGCCCACTTTGACAACCTAGGATGGCTTAGAGTAGACGACAGAGTACAGCTACTTGCAATGGGCCTGGTCTACAAGATCCACTACACCTCTATGGTACCCATGTACATGTCAAAATTCTTCCCAAAGGTCAAGGAATACCATGATCATAACACCAGAGGGAGCTCCACAAATCATGTGAAACCCAGATTTGGCACAAAAAAGGGGGAATACACGTTTCGCAATTATGCCACATCAAGGTGGAACGCTCTTCCCACAACTGTAAAGGAAAGTAAAACTATACTTACCTTCAAAACCTCTCTTAAAGAGCACCTTCGGGGAGAGCATTGCAAAACTGGCCCCGGTAATGGTAAATCTCAACCTGTCGTTCATTGGACAGCTTCCCCCCCCCCCCCCATCTATGTATATACTCGCATTTTTAGACTCTGTTACTAACTGTATATCTGTAGACTTGGTATGTCTTAAATGTCCGGTTAGGATGTATTAGAACGAAATCTAAAATGAAAATTGTAAACAAGCAATCTGTATGTAAAAAACCACCTTTATGTAAATTGTAAATAAGCCATCTGTATGTCAAATATGTCTTATATGTCTTAAATGACATGATGAATTGGAAATGGGGGACCCTGATGTAAACAAGACTAAAGTCTTTCTCTGGTCTGCATCCCCTTAACAATTGTATGTTTTGAGCTGTACTGTACTGTACCCAATATACAAGCTGTTAATAAACTTTTCAATCAATGAATCAAAGCCTACCTTTGATGATCAAATCACTGAAACACAAAGTCCATCCTCCTTTCCTTTTGGATGAAACACTTGCGGGTCATGCAGCTGATCCTTTGCCACTCCAGTTTATCATTGTAACTCAATCTTGAAAATGACTCGGTTAATAATTTCGCAACGATGTCATCACTATCACTGAAGTGAGCCATCATGAACGAACTTATGCTAATTATAAATATATCGATCATAAATCTATCGATTAGATTTATGATTCAAAGATAATAAAAGTATGATAGACATGTGGATATTATCCGGCTGAACACAACGTGCATTTATCTAACAGGTTCGTTTTCCACAGACCTTATTTTGAGCTATTTTCCAAAATCCTATGGAGAAATGCCATTGCTTCCTGTCGAGGGAATCCGAGCGAAGCTTACTTCCGGGTTATAGGACGCGTCACTGCACCACTTGCATAGACCTCACAGCGGGCGGAACTTGTCATAAAGTCCGCGAAAATAAAGCCCGCCCATTTAGAGGGAAGATATGATTGGTCAATTGTACTGTCATTTGACATTACTCTCTCGTTGAATTACTATAGCCAGGGCTGCACATAACTGGTGCGCAGGTGCACATGCGCACCTCCGCCAAAAAAAGAGCACCGGGTCATTTGAAAAAAGGCGCATTTGCGTACCAACATTGAGAGAGAGGGAGAGAGAGAAGGGAGGATATAGAAGGGAGAAGAGAGGAGAAAGGAGATAGAAGAGAGAGAGAGAGAGAGAAAGATATTTGCGAGTTGCATATTAACTGAGAGCCAGCCCGTAGCACTGGCGTTATAGATGTTCGCTTATAGGGCGCCAGATCTATGGAGGCGCTGCGCTGGCAGTTCTGGGAAGGAAAAAACATTTTTGACCGTTGGCGCTCATCCTAATTTTCGGCTTTGATGTAACAATATTCATAATTAAGTAAATGTAACACCCTTTTCACCCCGGTTACACGTTTCATTTGCCCTGTACAATGGGCGCTGTAAGTGATGAAATGGGGGATGTTGGCTTATCTGGCGCCCGCAGCTCACAGCCAAAATGCGAGTGAGCGTGGGAGAGAGGGAGGGTTGTTAGGGCTGTTGTTATTAGAATCTGGTGCTAGCTGCTCTAACGGATATAAGAAGAAGATGTTTCTACAATGATGTGGAGGGAGAGCTCTCTCCAGTCAGACTGAGAGGCTGATGACTACAGCTCAGTGAGGTAAGGACTCTTGAGTGTTTAGATAGTTCACTTTAGTCTAAGTTCAAACGCTTTGGTCACAATTTATGTAAACACATATTTCCAAGGCACTCCTTTATAATTATTGGGATAAACAGGTTTTAAATCATTCCAATGTATAGGCTACTATAGGACAGTAACCAAAAATATCCTTTAAAACTGGAGATAAAAAAAAGATGCATAAATAAATAAATGTTAAGGTAAAATAAGATATGAATGAACAACACAAATAAAATAAGTTACATTTGTAATTGGCTATGGTAGGTTATTGGTTATGTTCACATACTTATTTATGTACATCCACTTGTCTAAGATGACAACAGAGACTTTCGACCCAAAACCAGCTGTTGACTTGTGGATGCAAGCAGCTAATCGCAGACTCAACCAGAGAGGAAGTAGTAGGCCTACATCATCAGCTACCATGTCTGACAGAGAGGAAGACAGTGAGGAGAACAGTCAGGAGGGTAGTGATGACAGCTTGTAGGATTACTGGTCGTGCTAATAGGCGCTTTCACACTGCGGTACTTTTCCCACAAAGGTTCATGTGAACTTAGTTCATGTGAACTCTTTTATCGCGTTCACACCAAAAAGAGCCGGTACTAAAATTAGTTCATGTGAACCTTTTTACCCCCACGAAAGTCCCTGCTAGAGAGCAGAGAGCTGCTAGAGAGCAGGGACTTTCGAGCGGCTCTTTTGTGAGAAAAGAGCTACATTCTGATTGGCTGGAAGGATTGCAAACCACGCCCCGCAAAACTCTCAAAAAGTTTTGTGAAGCCGCCATTTTATTATCCTCGCATTAGCATTATTAGCATTAGCATTAGCCCAGCGCAGAAACGCAGAGAGACTAACTTATGGCAACACAAAATAAAACATGGGAGTAAATCACCAGAACGCCGACACCTCCTCACCAGGAGGTGTCGGCGTTCTGGTGATTTACTCGGAAGGCTTCAGTAGAAGCTGCTGGGAGTCCCAGCAGCTTCTACTGAAGCCTTCCCCAACTCCGGGGACTTCCGGCCGGAGACTTTGGGCGGCAGTATACGCCGTGAAGTGGTTTGCGGCATGCCAGTAAACCCAAAGCAGAAGAAGAACAAGTGACGTCGGCGGCTTCATTTGCCTGATCCACCCCCAGGGACTTTTTCCAGTGTGAACGCGATCTGTACTTAGTTCATGCGAACTAAAGAGTTCACATGAACTAAGTTCACATGAACCTTTGTGGGAAAAGTACCGCAGTGTGAAAGCGCCTAATGTTGTCTTGTGTTCACCTCTGCACGTGTGTTCAGTGCCGTGTGTCTGGCAAATAAAGTCAAGACCCTCAAAAGTTACGGTTTATTTCATTTTAAGGATGAGCACCAAGCAACATCTCCAGGTGCTCCTTTGAGAACCAGGGCAAACAAGTTATGTGCACCCCTGACTATAGCTGGCCCTCTGTGAATGTAGAGAGGGACCAACAAGCCCTCCCGTCTTCACATAACTCGCAGAGACGGCATTTAACCCTTCACATTCCAACAGAAACTGAACAGGCAGATTCGAAGGATTTATTTCTTTGGAAATATTATTTTAAATACAATTAAATCAAGTTATTTTGGTAAAACTAATGAAAAATGTAACAACAACAACATATATATATAAAAAAAATATTTAAAAAAAAAAGGTTTTTTTCTTAATGTTTTCAAATATAATTTTTTAGAATATCTTAGGCCCTCACAGAGGGCCTAGAGCAGGGGTACTCAAATACAAATCTTAAAGGTCCAAAATAAATGTTTCAATAAGACAAAGGTCCGTTTATTACGGTCATTCAAACTTTTAAACAATTGCAACAAGATTCTTAACACGAGGTTGCAAAAACAAAAATAATCTGTATGCAGCAGTTTTCATTGTTATTGTGTCTGTGCTTGACCCCTCAGAGTCGCAGAGCTGCACAGTTATGAATAAAGGCAGCTGCACCCTCTTTCATTCAGCATTCCCATTATTGCTTTATAAATGTCTTGCCCCCTTGTGTGTCCACTGAGGTTCGTCAGGCCCAACACATCTTCAACAAACTCCCCCTTTGCCTCATCATAACAACTCACAAACACCAGCAACTGAGCATTGTCAGTGGTGTCAGTGGACTCATCCACAGCTAAGGAAATGCACTGTGCATTTTTTATTCCATCACAAAGCTGATGAATCAAATACCAGCCAGTATTTATGTTCTTCTGGTTGCTGTGGAATCTGAGAGGGGGATTTGCTTGATTTGACCTGTTATTTCCTCTTTTTGTTTGCCTGCAACATGGTCTCCATCACTTCAGTCATGCATTCTTTTATACTGCAGTTATTATCCAGTGGAAAGTCCTTACCTACTGGCTTAGTTAAATCAAAGTGGTTACTTTTTTTTGGCTGGGCAGTGTAGTTTTACACACCGTCTGATTTGACTTTCTCAGGACTTAAAACAGTTTTTTGGGGGCAGACCCCCTCAAAGAAAAACATATATTTACACACGTAAGGTCATCATCTTAATAGTTGTGTATGCTCATCCGTGAGCAGAGCATCAAGTTGACATGTCTATTACAGCTGAATGCGGCGATTACCATTTTGTTCTGCAATACGCCTCACAAACGTATTAAGATCAACAGCTTTAGTGCGTTTTGATTCAATGCTGAGTACAGCCAAACTGACAGTCTCTTCTCTGTCACTGTAGACCGCAAATACCTCATTCCTTCAGTGCTTGGGTCCGAATGCTTCTCGTTTTGCGCCGTCCAGTTCAAAATGAAATCGCCGCCAATCGTATATCAACGCTCGCGCCAGGACCGGAGGAGGGGTTACACATGACGTGCATCTTGTGCTGCATTCACTTGCACTCGGACATTAGAGACTTTCTCTCATAAATGTCCGATGAGCCACAACTTTTCTTTAAAAACAAAGCTGCCAACTGGGGTGGCAGCTGGGCCTATTTTTAGGGTGTCAGTTGCCACCCCGGTAGGTGAAACTAGGCTACTAGCTACAGTACAGATGGAACTAGATGAGCTGTTAACTCTCGCTCTGAATTTTTTTTTTTTAATTCTCGCTCTGACTTAGACAGGTTGAAAGAGACACACACATTTTTCCCACCCGCATTCCGCGAAGACCCGCCCTACTGTGCCTCTGATTCGCAGATTGTTTGGGGGGAAAAAAACGCTGACTGGATGCTGAATGTGATTGGACCAAAGCGTTGACACACACAGGTGGAACACAGTGGAACAGTCAGACATGCAGAGCGCTGTTTGCAGTGGACATAGCGGAGAATTTTGACTCGTTGCGAATGCGTTGTGGCGATGTCTCACATATAATACAGAGAGATAATACATATGAAAAGTATAATTTGCTCAGAGTCCGGAGACAGTGGTGGTTCGGTCCGGATCCGGACCGGAGTCCGTAGTTTGAGGATGCCTGGCCTAGAGGGCCCTGACGGCTCGCCACTGATGAGTCAAATGCCTCGACAAAAAATACATCAAATTAAATAATTGAATGCAGCCTGAATGAAATCATCAGATCACAGACCTACTGTATCATAAGCATTTTTCATAGTGGCCAAACGGTGGTACTACAACTTTTGTGTCATGAATTCTTAAGCCCCGAAAACACTTTCCCCATTCTCTTAGGAGAAAGAGACGTTCATAGCCCATAAAAGTCTTGGAAGTTGTAAAATGCACTAAAAGCTGAATCCAGAGTTAATTGTACTGCTAGCTTGAAAGCTGTGTGTATTTATAATTAACTCATTTGTTGTTTACGCACTTTTGCGACTTTTCCTCGCTAGCTGTATGCTGTCTAGTCTGCTGCACCAAAAGCCCCAGAAAATTAACCAGTGGTTGAAGTAAATTATGGTAGTGGCCAAATGGTCGCACTACATCTTCCATCCATGACATCATAGGTCCCAAAAATACTTTTTCCCATTGAATTGCATTGGGAAGAAGACGCTGAAAATCAATGCATGATGATCTTTGAGTTGCTACACAGGAGCTTCACAGATACACAATTGAACAACCCTTATTTAAATAATTTGGTCATTATAGCTGTAAAGAGGTATTATCTCTATCCATTCAGTTGAGTGAACGAGATTGGATGCAATATAGCAGATTGGAAGCGGGGCCTAATGTAAATGCAAGCACTCTCTATAGGCCAATGATTTTGCCTCCAACGTAGTATCCAGGTCTCTTTTTCCATCCATGGCTGCAACACACAGCAAGCCTCAACTCAACCAAATATACTACTTTTAGATCAGCCAAGATGGCTACACAATGGCTCCTTTAAAACCGGCACATGAGAGATATAGTGATGTCACATAGAATACCTGAATACGGGGCTGATCTTGCTTCAAACTGCAATGTATAACGGTAAACGGCAACAAAGTATAATAGAAAACAAAGAATCATTTTCTCAATGTTTACATACAAATCTTGGATGGGGCAGCTTTAACGTAATCTTGGCTTTCTGTCCTCTCACTCACTCAATAACTGTCACCAATTATGTGTAACCTCCGATGCCTTTTATTGCTAGTAATGCATAATGTCATTTCAGAGGAGGCAGCAGCATGTTGATGAGCTCTCCTCTGAAATGTAAAGCAGACAACATCACTCACTCCGTCTCCTGTTAACCAATGCAAATGACAACTATTGTTGCTGTCGTCTATTATCATGTTTTATTGATCGCTCTGACTACAGTCACACCTCTCAAGGAAGTGTGGCAGCAAAACGTTTTTTGTATTTTTATTTATTTATTTATTCAGGCTTTCTTTGAGTGTTACCTGATGAAAACTTAAAAGGCTGGTGACATTGAGGCTTCAAAGCCACGCCTGGGCATCAAAGCCAGTTTCAACATATTGAAATATTTAACGTTTTTATTCTCTCAGCTGACGGGTCTGCTGTTTCCTGACACCAATGGAAGGGAGGGGAAATGTGGGGAGGGACGAGAGGTCCGTGTGTGGGGGGTTCACATGAGCAGGCTAAGGGAGTAACTGATTACATGTAATGGGTTTACGTCAGGATACAAAAAAAAGGCAACTGTATTCCCTCACAGTTACATAAAAAAGCTTCTTTTTTTTTTAAATGGGGATTGCTAGCAGGATTACAATGTTATGTGTTTTATAAAAAATAAATGATATATTATAGATAGACGTACTGTGTGCGGTTAACTGTATACCATTGATTTAGCATTTTGAAGCTCTCACAGTATTTATATAGCACCTACATGTTGTTTATCATTTCATCTCACAGAAATGCATTCAAACCATAAATGAACTTCACTCAAATGTGCTCCATAATCTACGGAACCAAGGGGAAACATCCCAACCAACACAACTCACAGACCATTGACACTTTTTACCAAAGAAACATTTTGTCTTCTGATCATTTTTCTACAAAAAGTAGGTTTTGTTATCACTCAAAGTATATACTAGCAGGAGTACATCGTTATAGTGCTTTTTATATTAAAGAATGATATATTATAAGTAGACGGACTGTCTGAATTTTCTTTTTGCTATTAAATTAGGCAACTTTAAATATAGTTTGAAAGGTCAACTCAAAGAACGGCTGAGAAACAAACAGATGTGCAATCACCGCTAAATGCACTTTAATACAGGGGTATCCTCTCTTGCACCTGATATGTCGTTGCTGCTATATTCTACTGCAATGTCATAAATACTTGTGTGTGCTGCTCTTGCTCTTTTTCTATATCATGTATTTGTTTTTGCTATCTTTATAAATGTCATGCTCTTTTATGTTGTACGTGAGGGACTGCGGATAGAAATGAGCTCAAAGCTCAAATCCGGCATATTTACACTTGAAGCATTATTTGTCTTAAGTGTTCATTAATGTGCATTGTCCCTGATCAAATAAACGATTAGATGAAATTGAAGGCAGTAGGTGCACACCTGATTTATTAAACATAATACAGAGGTTGCTTTTCATTCATGTTGAACTAAAACAGTAATCAGGTTACATGACTTTTATATTGTGAAACTCAGATTACCATACTGATGACTTTTTGGATTGTAACGGAATACATTCTTAAAAACATTAGATGAAGACTTCTCTTTTGAATAAAGCCTATAGTTAAAGCTGGTTTCAGATTACCCTATACTTATCCTACAACAACTTTTATGTATTTTATCAAACAATTGTATTTGTATGTCACATTATATCAAGTCTTTAATCATGTTCTTGCACTAAAATGTATTTGACACTGTCATGTGTTTGTTCATCTGTAAAGCACACAGACAAACGTGTGTTGTGATTTTGGGCTTTCTAAATACACTTTGATTTGATTGAAGTAACGCTCCGAAACCAGCCTGCACGTGAGTTTGCATTTTGTAACTCTTTAAAGAAAGGTATGAAAAAGAGAGGCAGCCTGTAGCAGAGCGCAGGCAGGTTGACTCGGCAGGAAAAGTGAGTTTGAAGACGGCGGGTCCCCGCTGCTGAGACGAGGCGGCGGTGTTTTTGAGAGGAATCAAATCGGCCTGACAGGGCAACAACATTAGGCATTCTCCTCCCTTCATCCCCCGAGGTGCTTGTCCTCTACAAAGAAGAACCACTCGCAAAGTCATTGAAGAAAGAAAGAAAGAAAGACCCATCTCTTTTTCCTCTCTCCGTTTCGTCTTTTTATCTTTGCCTTCTTTCCTTACCCCCTGTCCTCTTCTTCTGATTCTTGATCTAGGTATCTTTAACCCTCTTGGTCAAATGTATGTGAAGCCTTTTATTTAGCACTAATAAGATGTAGATAAAGTACATACAACATTGTTTTATGTAATAGGATATAAGGACACTTAAATATATATTGCCAAGTCATCAACTAATGTCAATCAGCAGTCATTGTAAGTGAATGAATGACAATACAATATAAAACTCTCATGATCAGATTTAAAGGGTTAATTGAAGCGAAACAATTATAATGTGTTTGGTGGAAGACAAAGAGTGAAATAAAGATGAGAGAGCCCATTTAAAGAAGGAAAGTGGACCATGGTAACTCTTAGATACAATTCTAGCAGACCATAAGATGATCAGTTTATTCTATGTTTAAAAAAAACCTAATAAAATGGCCTTTACACTCAATTCTGCCGTGTATGGAGGCAGGATATGCTCAGTATATACAGTCCGATCAGCCGTCATGGAGCGTCAGAGTGCTGAGAGGGGGACAGAGAGGATGACCTGGGTTAATGGTCTCAGGCCGGATTTGATCCTTGGTGTCCTCGCATGGGGAATGATCCCAGTACATGGGTCGCCAGCTCTCGCCGTGAACAGTCAACAGAACAAATATATTTGACTCAAATGTTGACAGTATTTGTGACATGTGTTATGTCTAGAAATTGGCTGTAAAATTCAGTCTGTAATTATGATCTGCTATGTGCAGTGTAGTAGCACTTTTAACATACCACGCTATAAGTAGGCAGTTGTGATATCACAAGTCCTCTTTTAATGGCACACTTCATACAAATGTGCCAGTTCTCACAGTATTTATATAGCACCTACACCTTTTCATAACAAAACATACAGAACTCTCATTTGATACACAAAATGGATCTGCAGCTCTCTCCAGTGCAGGCCCTTTTTTCATATTGTTGTAAGAAGGTTTGAATAACCTCAACCCTGTACTGCACCATCTAGTAATATACATCTTTCTTTCAGGACTAAGTCAACTATCAGAACATCTATGCTGCAGGCATGTCACATTCATGTATAACTAGTAGGGATGGGTATCGTTAAGGTTTTAACGGTACTACTACTTTTATCGATACCGCTTATCGATCCGGTCTTTTAACAGTACTCTTATCGGTTCTTTTGGAGGAGAAAAAAAGGTAAACTAACTAAACAAATTGTGAACAAAACTAACATTGCTTTTTATTTAAATTAAATACATAATATTTCACATCAAAAGAAACAACAGCGTTTTAACAAATCGTATTAAATAATCTGATGACAGAACTGTAAACAGAACATTAACAAAATAAATAACTCAGTTTCCTCTAATCATTAACCCATGTTTGTATCATGTAGTTAACTCCGTGTGTTGCTGCTAGCATACATAACACCTGACGTGGAAACGTTACTCGTGGATGGGGCTACAGAGCTACTAGAAAGAGAGTGGAACCCGGTGCATTTCTCCGTCTGGATGTGGATCACTTTTGCTAAATGTTTAGACACATTGCTCGTGCTTACATGCTAAACTCTTATTCCACTTTTGGCAACGAGCATTGTCCACATCGAGACGGGTAAAGTTTAACCACACCTCGGAGCGCGTTCTCTCCGCCATCTCCTCCGTGTGTGTGTGTGTGTGTGTGTGTGTGTGTGTGTGTGTGTGTGTGTGTGTGGTGTGTGTGTGTGTGTGTGTGGTGTGTGTTGCTGCATGTAGCAGCTGCGTGTGTGTAAATAATAATGTTTGTGTAGCAATAATACATATGACATATATTTTGTACATGTCTCCAGTACCGATAAAAAGACTGCTAACGTCGGAGCTTAACGGTACCACGGTCTTTAATAATTCAGCCTAGGGGTGGGCGATATGACGATATATATCGTCGTGACGATATTAGGTCTCCACGATATGCTTTTTCAGAGATATCGTCCTATCGTGATAAAAAAAAAAAAAAAAATGGAAGAAAGAAAATAAATAGCGGGAGGGGAAGAGGCTCTCCGTGTGCGGCGCAGGGGCTATGACAGCGGACGGAGAGCCTCTTACCCTCCCGCTCCCCCAGCCTCACCTACTGATTTTAATTTCACCATATATCAAGCCCGATCGATTTCACAATGTCAGCGCACCTCTGCTTTCGTTCAGTCCGAGTTGTTTGACACGCTCCCAAAGTCCCCGCCCCCTTTCTTTGCAGCGGGAAAATACACTGTTGACAGTCTGCACACACAGCAATAATGGACGGAGAGTCAGATTCTGATGTAGAACAATTAGATTTAGTCCCCAAAAAGAACTCTACGTCTGTGATATGGAAGTATTTTGGCTATACGACAACAGACACGGAGCAAACAAATGTCATTTGCAAAATGTGCAAACAAGGACATTTCAAAGCGACAGATGGCAACACGTCGGGCTTACGAGACCACCTCAAACGCAAGCACCAGAAAGAGCATGCAGAGACTGTAAGAGTGCAAGGTCCCCCGCGTGTGAATGCACAATCTACCGCAGCGACTGCACCAAAACAAACTACCATGGGTCAGGCATTTCATAAAGGGGCTCCTTA
Organism: Gymnodraco acuticeps; assembly: GCF_902827175.1. Classification (NCBI taxonomy): domain Eukaryota; kingdom Metazoa; phylum Chordata; class Actinopteri; order Perciformes; family Bathydraconidae; genus Gymnodraco; species Gymnodraco acuticeps. Next base: position 3,533,548 of record NW_022990558.1, read on the forward strand.
TGAAAAGACTAGCAAACGGTGGAAAGACATAACTGACGCGGTGGCGTTTTATGTGGCCAAAGATATGCAACCAATACAGAGCGTGGAAAACAAAGGTTTCGTGAGGCTGATGAAAACAGTTGACCCACGGTACCAGGTACCCAGTCGAAAATATTTTTCCTAGTCAGGATTCAGAGAGTTTTGGACTTTATTTATTGTCTTGTTTGATTCTGTTGGCTTATATTTGTTATATAATAATAATATGTTTATTGATGTTCACTGCTCACTTGTTCATTTCAGAAATAAAACCAGCTTGAAATGCTATTTTGGTCTGTTATTCCTTTTTGTTTTAGTTTCTGTTACCTTGTAGGTGCTTGTACTGTTAAGTAACTTGAAAAATAACCGACATGAAAAAATATCGTGATATATATCGTCTATCGTGATACTGCTTGAAAATATCGTGATAACATATTTTTCAATATCGCCCACCCCTAATTCAGCCCCGGGGCCCGTTTAATACCAGGGCTCGGTACCCATCCCTAGTAACTAGTTGTAAGATCATGAATACATAAACAAAAACACATGGAAATTAAATCTCACAGAAATGTATTCAAACCACCAGAGAACAATAAGACTGAAAAACACACATTGAAAATGATTGACACTTTTTAGCATAAAATACGTTAGTTTTCCTATTGTTTTTCCACAAAAAGTGAGTTTAGTTATCCCTCAAAGTATATCCTTTCTGCACCGTACACATCCAGGGGCCACTGACTGTCCTGCATGCACGCAAATAGCTCTTAGAAACTGACCACAGACAAAGTTTTTAAAATAACTTTTTCCCTGTTTTCTAAGCATGGTAATAAAAGTGTCTGCATACACAAAATATTGCAAAGACTAAACGAAGTGTCCATCACAAAGCAGAGTGTTTACTTGCTCAGGTTTCTGATTACAACACGAGAACACATTTAATATGGATTAACGCTCACTTATACATCATTAATTCATAAAGCCAAAATATCATTCATGATGGGCGGCCATTAACGTCTATCTACATTTTTTATTAGACTATCAGAATGTAGCTTTTCAAATCCTTCTAACGTGATGTGACATGTCGGAGAATCAGGATGGCTCGCTGATAAAGGAGAACGCCGAGTCACTCCATGTTGCTAAATCAAACTGAGTCTGACCCCACGCTGGGCTGATTGCATTAGAGCAACTCCAACATATGATTACTCTACTCCAGTTGGGTTATTATGGAATAATAGTAAATCTAATTGGAAGGTAATTGGTGGAGAATTGCTCACCGTGCTGCAGCGTGTGTGTGTGTGTGTGTGTGTGTGTGTGTGTGTGTGTGTGCGTGTGCGTGTGTGTGTGAGGTTGTGTGTGTTCCTTGCTGATTAGCACAAGGTGGAAAGGATGTCCCACTAAAAATGAGTCATTACGACTGGAAGTGAACATTGTTGGTAGGTAGAGGAAAGCAGACATGCATCATAGATTCACAAACAAAGAGACATAAGACGTTATCGGTGATATTTGTCTGTGTTGACAGGCTGGTGTATTTTCAAGATCTCCATACTTTACTTAACTTGATCACGTGGCTTTAAGCTTTTTCGCAAAAAAAGTACTCATTATCACAGGTATGCAAGGATGTAATATTAATTAAATGTAGTAGTTGCTACTTTTAAAAGCCTTTCTCATACTTAACATACATTTCCGGTACCAGCCTTTGCAGACCATTGACATGCACAAAAAGCTATATACCACACTACAGGAAAGGGAGAACCCCAAAAAGCATGATAGGGCCCCTTTAAGTTTGTTTATTGTCGCAATGTAGGAGGAGCCTGTAACCTAAGATATTCATTGCCAAACTACGCTTGAGCTTTTGTGCATATGACAATAAAGCCTTTGTATTTTTCTTTTATCTGTCATCAGTAATTAAGTATTTTTTCTATTAGTCAGATTCAATGGCCGCTATCAGTACTTGCTGTTTTTAATACTCAACACAACTTGTACCAAAAAGGGATGGATAATCAATACCCAACCCTTCGTCCTTCTCTCTCCCTTCTTTCTTTCTTTCTCTCCTCCCTCCTCCCCTCCCCTCCCCCCCGCTCCTCTCCACTGAGGCGTAATGGAGGGCCTGACACGGCAGTATTTCATCCCAGCCCGGGACAGAGGGCCGGGACAGAGGCCCCCGTCAGCTGGAGGCAGTGAGAGCTCCCAGAGGAGAGAGGAGGGACAGAGCCTTTAATGTTCAGCAAATCTGTTAAAGGAACATCTATCACTGATGCCCCCCCCCCCCCCCCCACCCCCAGCCGAGAGGCCACTGCGGCGTCAGGTACTCATCACTCCGGACATTGTTCCTTCTCACTTGTTTTACCCAAACATTTCCAGATAAACGCTCTCTTTACTTTAGGAAATACACAACATGTGTAATAGGGCTGCACAATAAATCAGAATGTTGTTGTGATATTGAATAGTCCAATATTCAAATAGCAGGAGGCTCAATTTTTGTTAAATATGGCTTAATACTGTATGTGTTCAAATATGAATTAGATATGTTGGCGCTGCATACATATCCCAACTTACAAATAGTTTATTACAGACTCAACTAAAAACAAATGTGTCAGTGATGTTTTTATCACTTCTAATTTATCAATTGTATTAGTAATTCTATTTGACTCCTAAAGTCAGTCAGACAGCATGAATAGCTGCAGAGGACAGAGAAAAGGATGAAAAAGAGGAAAGTGTGCTTCAATCTCTCTGCATTCAGAAACATAATAGTCCCCGGTCCTCAGGATGCAGTCCAGTGGCTTTTTAGATTTTGACGTCACAGAAATGCAATTCTCAATCCGCCCTGTTCTGCTTTAGCACTCCCAATGGGCGACCGCAATACATCACACACACACACACACACACACACACACACACACACACACACACACACACACACACACACACACACACACACACACACACACACACCAACACACACACACCACACACACACACACACACACACACACACACACACACACACACACACACACACACACCACACACACACACACACACACACACCACACACACGGCAAGGCAAAGTAATATATCTCTGTGAGAATTTAAGTGCACCCCCGCCAACATTTGCATTTCTGTGGAAAGAGTGCATCTGATTTATAGAAGCAGAGGCCTGAAGCATCTTGGGAAATGAGGCGGGTGGATGGAAACTACGTTTCCCAGAGGCGGGATGTTTTGGCCGTGTCAGCAGCAGGCATTTCAGAGATGCTGTTTTGCAGCGCTGGTGAATTTTTCGAAACAAGAGAGAGCAAGAAAGAGGAAAGGAGGAATGAGGGGTAATGAATAAGCAGCAAAACAACTTTTGTATGAGCATGAATTCTCTAAAAGAGCAATTTGTTTTTTATTAAATTCAGGTTTGAGAAGTTAGGTTTCCTGAAGCGCATTGATTTGTACTTTAAAGCTTCAAATTCTGCTTCACAAACGGACAAATGAAGTCGTGTTGTGGAGAATCTAGAAAGAAGAAAGAGGGAAAGAGCTAATGTGGAAAAGGAATAAAGCTAGAGAAGAGAGAGTGGGAAGAAAAAAGAGAACCCAGAGGGAGATTATATGTAGTGGTAAGCAGAGAAACAACCATTGTGTCATGCTATCATTACTGCTGCTTCATCCTCCGCTCAGTGTAGGAGAGGGGGGGCTGTGCAGGGAGGAAATTACACAACGGAAGGATGGTGGGAAGACTGAGTGGGAACAGGTGATAGAAAATACTGAAGGCAGACGAGGCAAATTAGTGGACCTAAGCGCACCGAGGGATGAGGGGAAGAGGTGTGACAAGGGGGGGGGGAGAACCCCCCGTCGAGCTGCTCTGTGTTATCTATCAACTGTGACTCGTACATTTCCTGTACACCGCCAGCTGATTCATCCGCAGTCAGACGGGTAACACTGCCTCCCCGGGGACTAGAAGCCCCCCCACCCTCACCCCCACCATACCTTCTGACTGCTGCAACAGTCCACAACACACACCTCATCTCAACTCACACATGCCAAAGTATGGAATCCTGCTTTTATGAGTCATTTGATTGTATTTGCAATGTCTTTCTTAAGTGATGTCCCACACAATACCTGCAAACCGTTTAAAGTGTTCCCATCAAAGCAGAATTAAGGTATCGCCATCAGTCTTCAGTTCAAAGTTTTACAATAGTTTGGAAGGATATATTGTTTGAAATTGATCAAAAGTATCACCGCCAGCACTTTTTATATTAATATAAATATGGAAGTAGTCATTTTCTTTGAAAGAGTTGGCAAACTTAGAAAGAAAAACATATCTGCAAATTACAGATCAAGTCTTGTGAAGACAGAGGAGCAATTATTTGTCCTGTAGTTTCTAAAAAAGAAAAATTGGGCCGGTGTTTATCTCAGTTTGTACTGTAGAGCTGTTTCCATGCAGAGGACCCGGGTTTGAATCCTGCCTGGGACCATTTTGTATTTGTGTCATCTCCTCTGTCTCCCCATTTCAACTCTTTCACCCCAATAAAGGAATAAAGAGGATATAGATATATATATATATATAATATTCTAAATAAATAAAACATGAAATATCGAACTAACTTGAGCAATAAAATAGAAAGACAAATATTACATTTTTTTTTTAACATTTTTGCTAAAATAAAGTACAGATATTCTTTCTGAATTTTAGACTTACGTTATAATTCTACTGGAGATAGACGCAGTGGGATACATACCCTGTTGTGTATGGGGCATGGTTGTTTTACATTAAATAAATGTAAAAGTTAAGAAAAGAACAGACCATATTAAAAATGTTATCCATTACTAGTATGATGTTTTTTATGTTAACCAGTATTTGTAATGCGAGTGCCATGGAAAATGCTCTATAAGTATTTTCAAATGTATCAATTCAATGCACATCATGATAAGAGCGGGAATGATGTCTCAACGATGAGCAATCTGTAAACCCTCTTGCCATTTTAACATTTCATCAGGTTGGTGTCGGGTCACTCCTCCTTACTGTCTGCAGGACCACGAAGCCCAAACAAAGTCAAACTCTGCAGCTACCCCTCATGAAAGAAACATGGCTGCTGTCAGGCCCTACGGCACCTTTGTTTGGTTCAGGTCCTCATCTCCAAATCCGCTCACATTCAGAGCCGGAGACAAGCCATCCCTCATTGACGTCAACTCACCTGAGCAATTCTGACCCCTGTCAATAAATCTCTCCGTCTATTTCTCTGCTCCTTCCTCTCTTCCTCTTTCTCAAAGTCTCTTTCTGTCCATAGCCCTTGGTTAGGCTTCCTCTGTGTGCTTTGGCTGGCAGCAGAGTGAACGCCAGGTCCATGAGGCACATCATATATTTTACATGAAACAGTATAGCCTGGAATCTACACTACAACAAAAAGCTTCCATATACCACTGGAACATCTTGTATTTCATATGAACACGCTATTTTCATGGGACTTAGCAAAGGGTCGAGAAAGGTTCGGGGTATAAAGCATGCACTCTCGGAATACGTCAGCTATTGGTTTGATGGCAATAAGTCTCTGTTGGCAAGGGGCTACATTTCTGGGGTCATGGTTTAGCCAACGGATACCCAAGACTTGGAAGACCTCAAACTGAGATTGCGACAGGAGTAGAGTTTGGAGACAGGGTCAACAAAAGGATTGTTTGTTTTCAAGCTCATCTTGTTGTAATAAAAAGGAAATTGGTGTAAGTCAATAGCTCCAGTTGGACTGTTTCCTTAACCAAAGCCTGCTTGAATGTGATTGGTCAGTGCTGATATGGTACTGGTCTGATGTTTCTTGTCTACATATGAAGAATGCAGAATCCGTTTACAGAACAAATATAAAGAGCTTACATCTTCAATAAAACACTAGTGAAGAGTTATTTTGGTTTGAACTATAGTATCTGATTTACTAGGGGTCGAGAAAGGTTCGGGGTATAAAACCATGAGACATGCAATCTTGGAAGACATCAGCCATTGGTTTGACAGCATTAAGCCTCTGATGGCAGGGAGCTATATTTCTGAGGTCACAGTGTATCCAACACTTTGAAGACCCAAGACTCAGATTGAGACTGGAATGATTGTTGAGAGACAAGTTCTAAGAAAGATTCACAAATAATATTGTATTTATAAAAATGACCACACCTCTCTGGTTGGACCTGCATAACCAAAGCCTGCTCAGATGTGATTGTTCAGTGCTGATCTGGTATTGTTCTGTTGTTTCTAGTCTTCATAAGAATGCAGAATCTGTTTACAGGGAAGATATACAAAGTATCCCTCTCCATATAACACTACAACACCTTTCATTTGGTTGGATCTAAAGTACATGCTTGTTTTATCTGATATACTAGGGGTCAAAAAAGGTTTTGGGTATAAACCATGCAACACGCAATCTTGGAAGACATAAGCTACTGGTTTGACAGGATTAAGCCTTTGGGACAAGGGAGGTCATCGTGTAGCCAGCCGATACCTTAGCAAGATATTTTATTATTTTATGCACCTGTCAACTCAACTTGACTGTCCGATTAGCAACTAGCTATACGAAAGGACTGAGATCGACACAGAAGTTAAGTTGACAGAGAAGGTCTATGATTGGATCATTTCAACTGTAGCCAGTTATCAGGAAATCAGAGATTTTATTTTTGAAAAACTCACTACACCCCCTTGCTCTCCAGACAGATTGTTCACCTACATTTAACCAAAGCCTGCTACTATTTGATTGGTTCAAACTGATCTGGTACTAGACTGATGTGTCTTGTCTTCATGTGATTGCATATTCTAAAGAGATGAGACAATATTTTAAATACAATAATGAATAAGGAGATGAATTGATGACAATTCTAAAATAAATGCCTTTTCAAAAAAGAAAAACTAACAGAAAGTAATATTCGGATGGATAATGTATCAAGAAAAGGCATCCTTAATTTGAATAATAGTGATTGCACTAGTCTTGTGCCTAATGTATTGGGATAGGTGATTGTGTGGTTTTTTTCTTCGAAATAATTTGACCAAATGAAAGAAAGAACAATACCATGAAGTCTAAATATAAGTCTTTATTGGCCACAAATTGAGCACCTGATGATGTGGCCCAAATGAAAGACAAATGAAGAGGAACACATCATAACTACCTTTGAATCACAATCTGGATGGACCACTGGTTACTGTACACTCCAGATGTACAGCTGGATTTACAGGGACACTTTGGTAATGTGTAATTTAACATGTGTGAGTGTGTGTGTCCATTGAGGCGGCTGTGGGGTAGATCTGGGCTTTTATGTGTTCATGTTAAATATAGTGTACAGTACTCCGAGGCGACACACACCACAGGTTGTGTATTTCCTGTTGTTTGCCTCAGCACTTTTTGGCGGCGGCTCACAGGCGCAGTATGTGGGCCGTCTGCCTGCATCAGGACAGGTGTGTGTGTGTGTGTGTGTGTGTGTGTGTGTGTGTGTGTGTGTGTGTGTGTGTGTGTGTGTGTGTGTGTGTGTGTGTGTGTGTGTGTGTGTGTGTGTGTGTGTGTGTGTGTGTGATCACAATGAGAGGGAGTGTTTGTGGGAAATAAGTTTGTGTTTTTCTACTTCATTTAAACAATGCGTCTGATGTATGCAAGTGTGTGTAAGCCTGGCAGTGCTCACAGCCCTGATGCCCACTGGCACCGTGCAGCACCCCGATGCAGCAGTACAAGAGAAAGAGAGCAGCTGGTACTGCTGAGAGAGGGGGGGGACAAGAAGAGCGGGAGCATGTGACTGTGGGTCACACACATGTCGAGTGTGTGTGTCCCCGTGTGTGTGTGTATGTGTGTGTGTGTGTGTGTGTGAGAGAAAGGTGATCATGTTAATGTGTGATATGGAGCTTCAACGGGAATTTGCCACAAAACCACATAGTAGCAAAGCTTTCATTGACAATGTATGGGTAAACAATACCACACTTTAAGAATGAGCCTCAGGTTAGATATGAAAATGATTTACTTATGAGAATGAATGATGTATCTGTTATCTGTATCCTATAAATAATTGATCTTTTTTTACATTTCTTCTGATTTATGGTTTGTTAATTTATGTATTTAGTCTCTATATAGTTCCTAAAATGCAATAATGATATCAATTAACTTTCATTTGATATTTGAGTATACTGAACACACACACAAAAATACACTGTATACAGATTGTGTAAAATAACAGCAAGAAAACCAATGAGGCTGTTGAAGCAATATGTAGTCAGAGAGGGAGAACTGCAGGCCTGATTGTATGAAGGTGAAATACTGCAGCAACTTACATAGCATATAACTGATCCGTTACAAGAGCATGGACCTTTCGTGTTGTAATATTTCCGAACTTAACTTTCATGTCAGCTGGCACTGATTCTTACGTTTTCGGGCAAAATTGTTGAATGAGCTTGAGGAACAACAGAGCTTTCAGCAAATCAATAATACGTATGTGTTTAAAGTAGAAGTAGTATTAGTTATAACCAGAACTACAGTAAGGGGCTAACATTAAAGACTGTGGACATTCCATTGGCCTTCTCCACCAACTCCTAATAAAGAAGTATTTTCAACCCAACGTCGATGATTCCCAAACACTAAACTAGGGCTTCTCAAACTCCGGACCAAGGTCCGGATCCGGAACGAACTGCAAATCAATCCAGACCGAACCCTGTGTCCCATTATTAAAAAAAATCAGATTCTGATGTAAATTAATGTATATTTTCTTGTGTCTGACACGTTGTGAGAATGAACGTGCATATATATTTACTTGTGTGCGCGAGCGTGACACGCATTGCAGACCGCAAGTTAACCGCAAGTTTACCTTGACTTTCTAATGCCTTTTTTGCCGAGGTTCAAGGCATTGGCTACAGACAAACAGTGCCATTTCTCCCACTAGTTCAAGCCATCATACGGTAGGCCTATGTACAGTGGCGGCGCCAGGGTATGGCTGGGGTAGGCTACAGCCATACCAAGAAATGGCTTAGCCCTACCTTAGCCCGACCATGAACAATTATGTTAAAGTAAGCATGTTGAGAACACGGATTGCGAAAATCTACCGGTCGTGTCCACAACACACAAACTGACCCTGCTGTAACAACAAGTGCACGTTACTGACGCAATATGGTTGAGACCATTCGGGCTTATGCTAGAGGGGTGCAAGGAATAGTCTAAGTAGTGGGGGAGTTTTATACACTAAAGGTGTGGACATTCTCTCGCGTTATAATATCAGCGCGGCCGCGGTCAGATCAAAATGCCTCCGAATGCAATTTGAACAGACCTACAGCCAATCAGAGCAACGGAACGTTGGGGTCTGCTGCGTCATGCATTACTGCTGCGTCACGTTCACAGTGAAAAGTCCCCAAACTCGCGCCGAGTAAATTGCAGACAGACAGCAGAACTTCTAGGATTAATTGTATATTTCGGATGGATAGATTTGTTCTTAAACGCCCTCGCATTGAGGTACAAGTCGAACAGGTGCCAGAGTCACACGACCCACCTGAAGAGTGAATAGTGAGTTTTGAATATATTTTGTAATAGTCATTTGAAAAAGTGTTTTGTATGACAATAGAGATATAGGCTACCTGTTGGGTGCTGTGTCTGTCTCTCTCTGTTTACATGTGTCTCTGTCTCTCTCCCTCACTCTCCCTCTCTCTCTCCTTGTCAATTCTATATGCCAACTTTTCTTGTTTCTGCCGCTTCGTAGCATGTTGTAACAACGTGGAATTAGCAGAATAGGCTATTGTATTGTTTAACTCACACCTGTTGCTCTCAATGTAATTTAGCTGATAAAAGGAGACTAATAAAAGCTAATAAAAGCCTCACGCGTGCGTTTCACTGTCAAGGGGTACGATATAGCGTGTATGTAATTACATTACAAATACTGACTTGAGCCCCACCACTGTATGGGTTAGCCCTACCATAGATTACTCAACAAAAATACTCTGGCGCCGCCACTGCCTATGTATGTATTGAATGTGTGTGTGTGTATACAGGGGCGCCGTTTGCCGACAGGCAAGGCAGGCAAGTGCTTGGACCAGAAGGGGGCCCCCAAAGAAGGTAGATTTAAGAAGCTCCACAGCAACGACAACATGAAACACCCTTTAATTTACTGCAACGACATGTCGGGAAACCCCCTCAAGGGGGCCCCATGCATAGCGCGCTGAAACTGCTTCTTAATTTCAGGGGGGGACTTTACTGGCACTGATCCGGACCAGTGACCTTGTATAAAATTCACAAGTGGACCTTTAACAAAAAGGTTTGAGTACCCCTGCACTAAACTAAAGAGGTTATTTAATCCAATCCATGATGCATGTTCTTTAAACCTAACAAAGTGTTTTTGTACATTAAACCTAACCAATCATTCAATAAGGGTTAAAAAAAACCGATTAATTATTCCTCCAGCAGATGTTTGATCAGAAAACACTCCAACAATATATAAGCCTAAAATGCATTAGCAGCTGTGCACGTGACAATACAGAGTTCATGAAAACATTAAGTGACAGGACAGTTATTAGGAAAAAAAATCTTAGTTTTTTCTTTGGTGCACTATGCAAACAATAATTTAAATGGTGACAAAAAGTATTTTTATAGATATTTATATATTTCTTTGGTGGTACTGTGTTGTCCCTTTTATTTAAGGAGCAGACAGTAACTGTTCTCCTCCTGTCCTCCATTCTTCCTCTCTGTATTTGTTCACTCATCAGGCGAGGATGAGGGGAGCAATAGCATCTCGTTATGTGCCGCGCAGTAAATGACTTACCGCCTGCTGAATATTAAAAACACACAGCGCTGTTTCCCGTATGGGCCTTATCTCTGCTTGGGACAACACCGAGTTGTCATCGTGTGCAAAATGATCATTAGAGCAGATAGCAGCTGTTTGATCCCCTGGCATACAACTGCTACACATTACAGACAGAACGTGTGTGTGTGTGTGTGTGTGTGTGTGTGTGTGCGTGCGTCCGTGCGAGCGTGCGTGCGTGTGTGCGTGTGTGTGTGTGTGTGTACTGCAATACATCTAGCTCATTATATCTCAGTCAGTTTAAATTTAACAATGGATACATTTTCAGTTTAGATTAAATCACTATTGTTTGTATTATGTTTATTTTAGTTTAGCAGCATGTAAAAAAAACAAAAAACATACATTTAAAATAAAACATACACAAACAGCTACCTAGCTTCAGAGTATCCTCAATCAAGAGTGCACAACATAAAAATACAAGTTTGTAAAATATAATTGTGTGTATTGCGTGCTTTACATTCAGGGCCGCCCCTGGCCAACTTGGGGCCCCAAGCGACATTGTGAGATGAGGCCCCCCCCCCCCCCAACCGACAGTTGTTTTTGGAAACAAAGTAGGCTACTTTGCAAATATAATTCCTGTTTATTATTATTATCAACAGTTACTTTTGTATACAGTGAGGTAAATGGTAAATGTGCATGTATGTCGTTCAGTATGCGTTTACAGGTGAATACGTCTGCATTTCCTGCCAAATACTAGCCTCAAAAAGATTAAAATATAATTAATGCAAATAAACTACTTCTACTAATAATAATAATCATAATCAATTCAATAATATAAATACTATATTAGTTTATTATAATATAGTTGTAATATAGTCAAGACAAAACATGCTTATGACATGCTCAAAAACTTAAATCTGTATTCAAATGTAGTTCCCTCTGTCAGCAATGTATCAACAACTACACACATTTCTCTCAGTATTTCTCTGTGTTGTGGTTGACATGATGATGACTGTTAGGAGTAAAAGTTTACTTTTTATTCATGTATTTTTTCTTTTAATGTTTCTTTTATTATATTTTACTGTTTTTAAATGCCTTTGTCTGAATGTCTTTCATTTTTGTAAAGCACCTTGAATTGCCTTGTGTTGAAAGGTGCTATATAAATAAACTTGCCTTGCCTTAAGGGGAGAGGCTGAGCATCACCATGAAATGTGCAAATTGACATAAAAGGGGAAAAAATGCTCCATGTTTTTTAGGCTGCAAACTTGAACTGTTATGTAAGCCAACTAGACAGACAGTGTATCTCTCTTCCTCCTGTACATCTGCAGATAAAAGGCATCACATACTTGAATGAATGCTGGAAATAACTGCATCTCCATTAGCCTGTATGCTCTGCAGAGACTGCCTTCTTCATGTCGTGAATTGCAGCTGATGTTTTAATATGGCAATTGGCAATTTGACTTATACAACATTCGCAAGTTGTACATTTGACTCATACAATAACCCACCTTCGAGTGATGCTCTAGTTTCTTCATGTTTTTTTTTGTTTCCCCTCTTGCTTGCTCCGGACTGAAACTGTCTTTTCACCGACATCTCTTCACCTGCACTAGTGGCCGTATCAAAGCCGTGATTGGTCAGATGTCGATTCATTGCAACGGTGTCGGGTTACAGGCGTGCTCCCCTTGTCACCTCTCTCTCGCGGGGGGTGCGCGGAGAACTGTGCACAGCAGCTGAGGCCCCCTGCGCAAGGCGGGGCCCCATGCAGCCTGCGTGATTGGCCTGTAGGGAGGGGCGGCCCTGTTTACATTAATAAGTACTAGACATATTTTTTTTAAAAATCAGAATGTACAGCAGGAGCAAATACACTGATTAGGGGACAAAGATAATGTGTGGATAATTGTCCTCAAAACTACCCCCTGCATTTGTAACTGAGGATAAAGTAGTTGAATGAATGAAGGACCTGTAACCACTACTACAGCCTCTTTAAGTATGCTGATCATACAGTATAGTATACAGTTGGACTTTTTTCGGGTGAAGCAAACAATAGTTAAAATGTTGGCGAAAGCGCCTAGTATGAAGAAGTTATAGCTTATTATATTTGTATGTTGTCATAAACACAGTGACCAAGATGTGTTCAATATCTACACTTCATCTGTGCGTGATTTATTTGTGCTTTACAATAATAAGAACTGGAGAAATGTTATTGTCGAGAAAGATCATTTATGGATGACTGTCCTCAAAATTGCTCCTTTTTAAATGATTGATATAGTTAGTTTTATACATGAATGAATTTAGGACAATAACCTCTACTACAGCCTCTTTAAATATGCTGATTGATTGCTGATGATATGGCTATGGTGGGATTTTTCAAAAGGTTCATGTTTAAGCAGACACGAGTGACATCCTTCCAGAAAACAAGTGCATCAGTTCTTTCATTAATATGTGATGATTAAGCATATAGTCTATCCACAGTGAGTGAGTGACAAAGATATATGGATATTGTTATGGACATTGCCTCTTTTCATCGTTTTATAAGACCAGCTCATTTGTATTTGAAATATGCTGAAGAGACGAATATGGTGGAGTATTTCACAAAGTGTTGTTTTAGGTGGAACAGGACGGTATCAGAGGTGTCTTCAATATCTACAGTACGTATGTGAGTGTGTGTGTGTGTGCACATGTGTGTGACTTTGCAGGTTACAAGTGTTTAAGCAGGTGTCAGAGAGCGTTGGCTCCCGGGAGTCTAAACTCTGTAATCTACAAATGGTGATTCGCTATTAAATGGCTAATTCCCCTGGATTAAAGGATTCCTGCAAACACAATCCCCTCACCTTCTCCTCTCTCCCTCCCTCCCTCTCGCAAGTGAGTTTGCTCTCAAGGTGTCGCTTTAAATATTAATGACGGGATGAAGGGATGGAGGAGAGAAACTTACAGTGGAAAAGAGGAGAATGGAGAAGAGGGGCAGCGGGTGGGACGGCTGACACACACAGCAACAGTACAGTGTATAAATACTGGCATCTACAGCGTGTGTTTGGTATTTGAAAATTGTTTTGGCCCTTATTTGAAAGAATATTCATTTATCTAATAAATACAGATATCCTAATGGGTTTATTAGAGTTCTGAATCTTTACTAAATGCCTCAAAGCGAACACTTCTTTGTAAATGTACAAGACTCGGCGATGCTTCGTTAGCAGTAAAAGACATGCGACCATTTTCCTAGTCTTAATATCATATTCCCCCTTTAGCCTCAAATCTTTGCTATTACTTACTTAACTTTGCCTTAAAACCCAATTACGGTGGCTGATATTAATTCTGCTGTTATTACATGAGAAGTAACCAGCTCCTGTGTGAAATGAAATTAATTGGGTCATCATTTGGACTAAAACCCCATTATTGCACAAATGTCACAGGGATTATTTGCAGGAGAGTGAAACAACGGGGAGGTACGTCGCTAATTGTATTAGCCGGCTCTTTGGAAATAAAGCAGATTAACTAATAAGAGATTTGAAGATAATTAGAAAACAAAAACGGCAAGTGATATCACACCCTGAGGCTGCCAAACACACGATTGTTTTCTCAAAAAATTCCAATCCATCCGAGTCAAAACTGCTCCTCCTTTTGAATCCCTGCACTGACAGTAATTCAATATAGGCTATTCCCTAGAACTAGCTGAAGCCATATAAAAAAGGGATATTTAACTTTCATCTAGAACAAATTCAAAGGCTCTTTAAATATTTAAACAAAAAAGTATAACACAAATGTGTGAGTCAGTATTTTTTGGGTACAAAATCTAACGATGCAAGAACTACAGAAGGCAGTGTGCTCGGAGTAAACAGCACAGACACTGGCCGTCAAATGAAGCTGTCAGATGCCTCAGCTCATCTGGTCAAAAAGTGATAGCAGAGAGCGTCATTTACATAGGCTGACAGCACAATCAATACCGCTCCGGACATTTCTGAGGGAATATTAAGTTATGGTATTAAGTTTGAAACTCATCTGAGTAATGCTGACTGTGAGGCTGGACTGTAAAGTTTGAATTAGTTACCAACAAACTCCAGCAGGCAATAAAACGTCTCAATTTCTCTCGATTGCTGAGCTGGTTGTGGAGTTCAAAGCGTCAACAGTAGTCATCACTTGTCATGCTGCAACACTCTTGAGTAAAAGTGCTGATCACCACGTGTCTGAGGATGTGTTGTGAATGATACGATCCTTTCATAAGGGAAAAACATGAAGTTATTTATATTATTAAATTACGTTTTTTGTGAAATCTCATTCTTGATCTTGGAAACAGTAACTTCACTTACGGGCCATAAAGATTTCAAACACATTTTATAAAGCTGCCTCTACAGATGGGGTCTCTTGTCATGGAGATGGTCTCTTGTCATGGAGATGGTCTCTTGTCATGGAGATGGTCTCTTGTCATGGAGGTCATGGAGATGGTCTCTTGTCATGGAGATGGTCTCTTGTCATGGAGATGGTCTCTTGTCATGGAGATGGTCTCTTGTCATGGAGGTCATGGAGATGGTCTCTTGTCATGGAGATGGTCTCTTGTCATGGGGATGGTCTCTTGTCATGGGGATGGTCTCTTGTCATGGAGGTCATGGAGATGGTCTCTTGTCATGGAGATGGTCTCTTGTCATGGAGATGGTCTCTTGTCATGGAGATGGTCTCTTGTCATGGGGATGGTCTCTTGTCATGGGGATGGTCTCTTGTCATGGAGGTCATGGAGATGGTCTCTTGTCATGGAGATGGTCTCTTGTCATGGAGGTCATGGAGATGGTCTCTTGTCATGGAGATGGTCTCTTGTCATGGAGGTCATGGAGATGGTCTCTTGTCATGGAGATGGTCTCTTGTCATGGAGGTCATGGAGATGGTCTCTTGTCATGGAGATGGTCTCTTGTCATGGAGATGGTCTCTTGTCATGGAGATGGTCTCTTGTCATGGAGATGATCTCTTGTCATGGAGATGGTCTCTTGTCATGGAGATGGTCTCTTGTCATGGAGATGGTCTCTTGTCATGGAGATGGTCTCTTGTCATGGAGGTCATGGAGATGGTCTCTTGTCATGGAGATGGTCTCTCGTCATGGAGGTCATGGAGATGGTCTCTTGTCATGGAGGTCATGGAGATGGTCTCTTGTCATGGAGATGGTCTCTTGTCATGGAGATGGTCTCTTGTCATGGAGATGGTCTCTTGTCATGGAGGTCATGGAGATGGTCTCTTGTCATGGAGATGGTCTCTTGTCATGGAGGTCATGGAGATGGTCTCTTGTCATGGAGATGGTCTCTTGTCATGGAGATGGTCTCTTGTCATGGAGATGGTCTCTTGTCATGGAGATGTTCATGTAAGACATTGTAGATTTAATTAAAAATGTCTAAAATAAATGTGCCAAAAATGATGACATTGTCTTTGATAGAGGCACCTGATGATGGTAATTCCAAATGTGTCAGGTCTCCTGATTTCCAAGACTTAACATGAATGTGTATTATACAGTATGTTCCACATTGTTTGAAAGTACGAATGCATTCTTAACTCCAACCCATTTGACAACTTGAAAACAGTGTCCCTGGAAATGATGAATGTCAATGAAACTGTTTACAATGGTCCCTTACATGTTTATGTATGTAGGACAGTCAACTAACTGCATACAACAAGTGGACATACACAAGAAGCCTCAGAGCAGAGACGGAGCGATGAAAGCATAATAGTATCACGAGACAATGGGTAACAAGTGGACAAAACCTCTGTGACATCACCCATTGTTTTTTTCAAAGACTGTTTTAAAGCCTCAAGATGATTCTTTTGGCCGTCACATTCTTGGTTTTTGGAACCAAAAGTTACACATCTTGGAGAAAAGGTCATAACCTCTGAATCACTAAGGTGGCACGCCCAAATAATACCATGCTTCATTGTGTATTTTACTCACAAAGGATAACATAATATACAAAATAAAGTTCACGATGTATGAAAAAGACTTGAAACGGGCAAATAAGACCATTCACTCATAGGGAAGATCTTACAAAAGTAATAAATAAGGTGAAACTTCTGTACAATTTGAGTGCTTATAGCAAACTTCTAAAAATAATGAAAGTCTAAGACACTTTCCGCATTATAATAATACAATCACATTTTCTATTTCTACAATCAGTCATTTTTACAATTAATATCACAATATCTGTAAGCATGTGTCATGTTTAAACATAGTACATGTTAGAACACACAAATGTTTTTATCTTAATTGCTTATAAAGATATATGTAAAGTCTTCAGAAATGAGCAGTCATGGAGTGCATGAATGTTTAGGTTATTTCACAGATAACAGTCCTGATCATCAGTATGTCTATCTCCAGTCTGTCAGGGGTACACCTTCAATGAGATCAGCTCTCTCTCAACCATGATGACCCCTATAAAAACCCCTGTGACCATTTTGTGCCCAGTTGCACAGCTAGCCATGGGAAAGCCGGCAGCAAGTGAGCAGCCCCACTGCACTCTGGGGAATCACCTTTGTTAACATAATGAGACGCCTGTTTGCTGCAAATAAAGGGAGAGACATAGGCTAAAAATGGTAATGCAGGGAAGATCACACACGTGTTTTCCTCCAGAGGAACCATCGTCCAATCAATACAGACATTGACCTATGACCTAAAGTATTCAGCTCCACCTGAAGTATAGGGAATTCTCCAGTGGGCAGGAATCTTCTATGTGGGACGTATGTTCTCGTTAATGAGCAGCTACTATTTAAAACACCCTTCTGCACCCTGACACGTTCTGTAGGTGCATGCATACACCAACAACATGGTCCACAAACACATGTCAGAAATACACACCCAACTGCAATTGGGAATACCAATGCTAAACCAGCATAAACCTGCCTTCCATGGGCTGCATGTTAATAGCATGTGTGTGCAGAATAACCAAGTGCAATGAGCTAAACAGCCAAAGTAAATCATGGGTAAACACACTCTTGTCCCATGTGTGTGTGCATGTTGAGGCTGGGGCATGTCCACAGAGAGTGGTGGGATTGTTAGACCACTATTCAGGTTTGTATGGTTTGTCTCAACCTACTGGAAGTTAATTGGAAGAAGCATGCTGGAGTCCATGCTGTCATGTGGTCAGTGCAGAGAGACCAAACAGACCTGACGTTGAGAAAGAGACCATGACTTTGACATTTGAAAAAGGCGGCCCTTAGAAGAAATAGAAGCCACGAAAAGAGAAAGTGTGAAATAATTTAGGGAGAGAAGAATTGGACATGTATTTTCTGCTCTGCTGGACCCTCAACCATCCGGTCCATGAGGCCTTAATACACCTTACCGGACATTAAAAAGGCCCTATTATGCTTTTTGGGGGTCTCCCTTTCATGTAGTGTTATATACGTTGTTGCATGTAAATGGTCTGCAAAGGCTAACATCCCTGTGTTCCCTGTGTTCCTACCCACCTGCCTGAAACGCCTCCATTGGACTCCTTTGTTTACTACTGTGACATAGTGACGTCACTATGTTACACTTGAGCTTCTATTGGTTAATGCTCCAACAAATTGTATGAGATTTGATAAGGGGCGGGACATTTACGACACATCTCTAAGTTGTTGACCAATCAAAACAGAGCCAGCCAGCTTACCAATCAGAGCAGACTGGGCTCTGGTTTCAGACAGAGGGTGAAAAGAGGTGCTGCAGCACAGGCAGTGTGAGAAAGATAGAGAGCTCTTTGAACATTAAAGCATGGAGACATGAAGAGACGCTACATACTGATATGAACTTGAACATTAGCATGTGTCCTCTTTAAGGCTTAAGATATTGCTTTAAAAATGCTACATTGTTCATTGTGTCAGGTAGAGGCATGATGTTGATATACAATCCACAAGGTCCAGTTGAGTAGTGTGTCCATGCATGACAATATCTGATAGTAATAACTATGTTGCATGTGCAGATTATTTGACTGGCCTTGCCAAATCTCTTTACGTTGTTTTGGAAGACAAGTTGAGTCATGTTGAACTTTGTTGCCTTTTTAACCTTTTTTGCCATATTTATTGTGTGTCTGGAGCCCTGCTGTGCTGACACAGTGGTCTCTGACATACACAAAAAGCATACTGTTGTATTCCTGAACAAATCTTTAAAGTTTTGTCGACTCTGGAGTCAGAAAGAGGTCAGTAGAAAACGTGTTAGCTCGGTTTTTCGTGCTTACTGCTAGTGAAAACGGAACTATGCTAACCTATTCTTTTTGATTGCTCGTGAGACAACCCTCTTAAAAGTGTTACGTAAATATTCTTTTTGAACCTTCCTGAATGCTGAAAGAGATGCTTCTTTCAATCAGCCTTGGCTGGACTAAACAAACCGGAACTTGTTTGAGCAAGTGAGGTTTAAAAGCACTTTCATTTGGGTGTTTCTCTAGCAAAACATGAACCAAACCTAAAAAACAAGTTTCTCTTAACTGTGGTGATGCCTCTAAAACTCCTACTAAAGAAATGAGGAAAGGCAGCTCAATAGCAAATAGAGAGATACTGTATGTTGGTAAAGGTGCTGCTGGTTGTAGCAGAAGCTGAATGTAAAGAAAAATGAAATGATTCTGTACTCTCCCAAAGCAAAACTCCCCCCAGTCCTCGCCATTTCCCAGAGAGCAGTTGTGCAACGGAAGCACACTAAAAAGGTTTTTAGAGAATGTTACTCAACCCAAACCCACATGTACACACACCATTAAATATTGGAAGAGACTGACTGGCCCAGAGGGACAGAGAACACTAGAAAGCAAATGTCCAAAAGTATGCGTAAGGCACTGTAAAAAGCTAAATGCTTTGATATTGTACTGTACTATCATTATAAGCAGGATACATAAGCAGTACTTATTTTCAAATGATTGTCATGAATAAATAACTGATGTTATCCTTCTCTTGCTTCTGCCCGTGCCAGTATCAAGGGATAATTCAATGTAATCAAGATATATCATTCAAATCATTCATGTCAATTACATTCAATTGGACCGCTGACTTGAGTCCAACCTTCTTACTTTACAAGAATACATTCTAACATAATGAAGATCCTTTAGTCTCAAAATGTACCCCAGGAGGTAATACAGTAGTGCACTGATGACGTCGCAAGGACTCCCTCGAGTAAAAGCAATGGCATGTTCCCATTGGATTTCAGAACATTTGTGGCAAACACTGATTTATGATACTTAGTAAGTAAAAAGCAAACATTAGGCTATAAACAAATGACATCCCAGTCGCAGGACTTCACGTAACCACCGCTTAGCTAAAGGCGATTCATGTTTGGTGTGATGATGTTTAGTCTTATCTAGCCACTTGTTGGCAACTGCAATTTTTAAGACATGTAATAGCTTTAATCGTTTACTTTTGGGGCATTTACTCATTTATTTTGTGTCGTTGAACAAAAAGCTAAAATCCATTAAGATTGAGTTAACCACAAACCTTATTTCAGGCATCTAACCACACTCAGAAACAAGGGAGCCCAAAAGTGCTAAAATGCTAACTTATTTCCAGGTTTCATTCCTGCACCATTCTATAAGTGTTCTACTCGATCACATTCTATTGAATCTAAATATATTTAAATTGTTCCTGTATTTGAAAGTGTGTCCTTTAAATGGTTAAAGTATAAGTAGCCGTTTCCTAAGAGAAGTTAATAGAAAGTTGTAGTATAAGCCAGAATACCATATACATACAGTACATACAGTAGATAGAGATGCCAGTATATCATATTTACACACACGGACACCCACACACAGGTGCAAGCTTTCATGTATACACACAAACGAATACAGTTGCACAGAGTGTGGATGTCAAGCTGCTGGGGATTGGGGAACAAAGGGAAGAGATGTGAAAGCTGCAGATGACTTCAAACAGCAGTTATTTCCCCGGCTGACCAGGTACACAGGGTGGGAGAGGGAGGACTGATGGAGCTTGGAAGGGAAGGAGGAGGAAGGGAGGGAGAGAGGGAGAGAGGGAGAAGTAAAAGAAAAAAAACTGAGAGTGGGAAACAGGACATGTTGAGAGGTATAACACTCTCTGGTAATTTATATGAGCAATGGTGCAGCAACTGTGCACAGGGGTGTGTGTGTGTGTGTGTGTGTGTGTGTGTGTGTGTGTGTGTGTGTGTGTGTGTGTGTGTGTGTGTGTGTGTGTGTGTGTGTGTGTGTGTGTGTGTGTGTGTGTGTGTGTGTGTGTGTGTGTGACTGACCAGTCTTATTTCTACCATGTGCTCTCTCTCTGCCATAGTCTCTTGCCCTGCCATATACATCCTTTAAAATAGTTCAATAACCTATAACATTAATGTCACTGGGCTGCTGTTCCATTTACTGTACTGTGGGTGTGTGCGTGTGCATGTGTGTGTGTCTATGTGACAAACAAGCTCTCAATGACCCGTACTGGTCATTGGTGTCAGTGTGGAAATACAGAATGTTCCTGTGTCTCAAAAGGCTTATTGCCATCCGTGGTGAGATGGGTTCTGTTGGGAGGGACGTCAAAGTCATTCATTATTTTACCTTAGACTGAGACACTAGGTTTCACATGGATATCTTGTATGACATTTTCACTGCAAAAAAAGTCATGATGTGGAAGGTGTTATTTTATTAACTCGAAGGTGCCTATTATCAAGTATTTAGTATACCATTTTTCTCAATCAATTGATCCTGTTTTTCAGGTGAGGCTAAACTTATTTGTGAGGCATAATAAAACCTTAAAAAGCAGATATCTAAATGCAACTCAAATGTAATAATATTTTTATAATATTCTTCAGAGTTTCAATTTGTATGGGGTTTGTTTTTGAGAAGAAAAGCTGGTTTGTTTAAGAAATAAAATGTTTGAAAGGGTTCTTTGGGGGTTTAAAATTAGGGTCACTCAATTATAAATGACTTGACTTCAAGAAAGATAAAGCAACTCAAGATAGCAAGCAATCACTGTTTTTGAGCAAGAAAATAAAAACTATTTTTCAGAGAAGATGATTGAAAGGGTCGAAAATGATATGGTGTTGTAGTTGACGATCTCTCTCATTAAAAAAACAAAAAGATACTCAAATGACCCAAACCCTTGCAAAACTGTTCCATATTTGTCACGGTGCTTTGTCACCGATAACGGCTGAACAACGGCTATGCACATCACAAACTTCACAATGTTCTCCCTGTTTCAATTTAGCATCTGGCTAATCCAGTATTGAGTGGGCTATAGACTCTGGTGTGCATGCTCTAGCCATAGAGCATTGTGTTGCAAAAAATACATTGGTAATTACATGAATACCCCCCCTTTACCTGAACCCTCCTTACTACACACTGAGTGATTATATTCATTGCTTTGCCGGCCTGGGTCCACTGCCCCTCTCTCTCCTCTCAGCAGCCTTGCCCACATACAGCCAAGATTCAGGGTGTGGACCCCAAGGCTGACCTTGTGCTGCCTGCTGGAGAGGGAGTGGTGGGGCGGGAGGTGCTAGCAGAGTATTGATCGATAGCTAACTTTATTGTCTCAAAGCCCTGAGCTCTCATCCGCTACAACCTGTGTTTGTGTGGCTGGGAAAAAACACAGAGATAGATGGAGTGGCACAGGGAGAGATACAGCCACTCTCACACTGACCTTACCGCTCAACCTGAAACAGGAGCACTTCAACGTACATATAAAACCGTTTTGTATTTTGTTCATTTAGTTTAGGACATTCAGTGGAGGCCTCTTGCATTTGGAGACTTTTAAGAGTCCAATCAAATCCGATCCAATCACACTATGATGCAAATTACAGAATAGACCCAAGTATCTTAGAACTGTACGTAAAAGGTTTATGACCTCAGCCGTTTTATTACAGAATATCACATTTCCGAAAGAGTAATTGTTTTATTTCATTTATCTTCATTTTATCCAATAAAAGCAAAAAAGCTCAATTCAATCCAATGAATCACTGCTTTTTGGATTGTCGAATAGCATCTGCCCAAATACTACTTTACTTTTATAGAGGTCTTGAAAGATCTAGAAAGTCCACAAGCCACTACCCAAAAAACATTTTGTATAATTGACATCGTAAAAAGAACCGTTGGAGCTGGACCCAAATACAAGTGATCCCAAATGCAAGGAACCAAGAACACACAAGTATAGAAAGTACCCTCCCCTAATTTCCTAGCAGTTCACAAAATCTGAAATGCATGTTCTAAGAAGCAGTTCATTCAGTTGCATCTTTCCTGTGAGGATAATTATACACCGTGTAAAACTGGGACAACATTGAGAAAGATCTAAGCAATAAGATTTGGATCCAGCTTGACTTGTGTCCTGGGTCGGGTCTTCATTACCAGGAACCAAATGGAACCATGTATCAAATCAAAGTCTGTACTCCAAAATTAGTTTTGCGCGTTTGTATAGAGCAAACCACTTCCTTAATTGTAACTGCATGTTGGCAATATGAACACACCTAAAAAACACTTGGCTCTTGTACGCAGACCATGCATGGTCCTAGTCTCCTTGTCAATCTGGCCCTGTGCCCACACCTGATGAATTGAGTACCAGTCTGCAGTTAAACACTGCTCCAGGGTCAGAGATACAGAGTAGGTAACAGTCAGTAGTGTTGCTGAGGGGATAGCACACTGTCGTTGAGGCGATAAGAGAGTGGCAGCGCGCTGACCTTTCCCCGGTGGCCCTTCTATAAACACTGTTAATGATGGCTCCAGGTGATAACACCTAGCTCCCGTGCTCTTTTCTTCTTCTTCTATATATCTATCACAGTCCCTCCAGCTCCATTTCTGTGCTTCTATCCTGGCCCCGCTTCTCTTTCTCCCTCTGCGGCGTTACAGCCCAGGATAATATTCCTCCTTCCTACTGATATCCTTTTGTACTCCAGAGAAATCCCCTCTCCTGCTCACCTGTTTAATCGCCTTATCTCGTGGAGATTACAACACGCAGTTAATCGAAAAATGAGCAGCAAGGCGCTAAGCAGAGGGGAAAACTGCTTCATGTGATACGGCAACACTCAAGGGGTAACAATGATCACAAGCAAAGAAGGAAACAGAGGTCTCCTGAGTGCTTGACCGATACCAAGAGTTATTTTGTGAGATTACAAAATAAGGTAAATGTACTGCATTTATTGTATTTTTTATTGTGCTTTCATATTCTTTGTGACCCCTCAAATAGCTCCGCATATACTAGACAGCATTCAACCATTCACACACTCATACAGAGGCAGACGTTGCCATACAAGGAGCCAAAATGTAGGGTTAGGTATCCTGCCAAGGACCATTTGATATGTTGACTGCAGGGGTTAGGACTCTAACCACAGACCTTCCGATCTTTAGATAATCACACTAGCAGATACTTGAGGACGGAGTGAACAAGTATTAACTGAAGGAGTCTTTGGTAAAATGATAGTAACCCTAACCCTAAAATGGCAGTAAAGCAGATCTTCATGATAGAGTTTATTCTAAATTGTTTGTCGTACATAATTAATTGTACCCTTCACATCTGTTCTTAGGACAAATCCATTTCCGAAACAAGCGCCACCTCATAAATGTCAATGATTCATGTCATATGTCAATGAGCCACCAATTCAAACACAATTATCAGTCTAATATCACAATCGTGTTTTACTGCAGTAGCACTGTCCACAGGAAGAGCATGGAGGTCTAAGGTTTCAATGAATGGTAGCTTTGTGATTTGAATGAACCTCTAACACAGACCCCTACCCATCATAAAGATCTAAAAGGTCATCAGTATTTAAGTTGATAGTGCTGCACAGAACTTGAACAGTGAATAAAGTGCCTCAAATAATACATCAATGAAAAGTCCTTCTGATGGGTGAAGGACCACTCTACTACCTGAGCTACAGAGGCTCCAATAATATATATTTGAGTTGTTTTACCTCTTTCCCCATGCTTCCAGTATCTCATTCAGGCAATTAAAAAGGATAAACTGAAGTAATCTTTAGTAAAATGACCGTAAAGTACAGTAAAGCAGATCTTCTTGCTTTAGTTAACTCACTTAATACATAGATTATGTTCAAAATAAACTAGAATTTTAAATGATTTTGCATTTTATACTGCTTTGACACTTCACTATTTCATGTTTGGATCGCACCAGAAATGTGTATGTGTCTTTAGTGAGAGAGAGTTGCACAATATATACAGGTTTATTCATGGCTTTTGTGAAAAAAACACATTTGAAATACATCTTGACCAGCGTAGGAACAATTCCCTAAAGAAAATCATATATATATATTTGTACCTCTTGCATTAGCTGGTTACCAGAGCTTCAGTCATCACTGCTCTCTGTTTTAGCCATAACTACCACGAGAGGCTACAAACATGGATCAATTAAAGCATTACAGCGTGGACACTGGCAGCTCTTTGTCCATTTAACAGTTTGACACTGTCCTTGCAGTGGAGAATTACATGAATTACACGGCTGATTGCCAGCGCCTGCCAACACACAGCCTCTGAAATTAATATGGAGAGGAGTGGAGATGCACACACTGCAGCTCCGTCACAGCAGTGGTAGAGACACACTTTCTGCTAGCTTGTCACTCAGCTAAATGAAGTGTGTAGGTCGCTACAGTATTCCTACACGGCTTAGCTGAATACTCCATTCTGATTGGTCAATTTGGACATTCAGCGGTCTGCTCTTTTTCGATAGCACACTGTTGCTAAGGACGCTCTGATCAAGGGACCACTGAAAGAAATGGCAGCTTGTAACTACCAACTCTGATTGATTTCATATAAATGAATAAAAGTTCTGTGTGACTATGATTTAAAAACATTAGTATAAGGCCCTGGGTGTGAGTGTTTAAACTTTATCAAAGTATAATTGGTAAATATTCATGACAAATCTCCTTTGAGCATTTTGAGCAATCGCCTTTCCCAGCTGTGGCCAACAAAAGACAACAGTGTTCCTCCATCAGAAGCAACCGTTGAATCGTTATTAATATATATGTATTTACTTCTGGAGAGCTTCAAACTTTGAAAACGTAATTGCCGTCTGTAAATGAAAGACCAATAGGAACATAGTGCAACAGAACAAAAGAAGTCAACACACACAGAGCTGACGACAAAGAAAACAGAAGAAGACAGACAGGAAGTGAACACTAACGGGAACAGCAGAAGAAGACAAAGGAAGTCACTAACAGGAACACGGTATGGGCTCTGGCTGTGTTTAAAGACTGGTTAACAGAACAGAAAACGTGAGCAGACTGTTTTCTTTACCGTGTTCCTGTTACAGAAAACCAAGATCATTATTTTAACTTATGTTGCTGTCGGACTATTATTTTCTTAGCGGGAGCAATATGAACACTCTTAAATAAATAAAATAAGTTTTAAATCCATATTGCCCTTATTTATTTAGTATGTGGGATAATGTGAAACAGGACCCTGCTCACCCTGCCGGGGTTCTATTCTCAAAATAGGAAGTTGTATGAATGAAAACCTCTGATATGAATGTTGTTTGATGACATGCATATACCAAGTGATGTTTATCTACTCCTCTCTAAAAAGGGAGTGGTTCTCTCAGAGGGACAGAGGGATGGGGGGGGGGATCAAAACTTAGACCAGCAAAAAGAAGAAGTTTAAAGGACCTGCTCTATTCTGGAGCAGGTCCTCATTTCACTGTCTAGCGCTCCAGCAGCCCACACCCCCCGCACCCCCTCCCCTCTCTCTCCTCCCCTCTAAACCATGCAGTCCCCTGCTCCGCACACTCAATTATTTATCAAGTTATAGACGCACTGAGGAGAGCAGAGGAGGGAGGAGGCAGCGCCGCAGACCTCTTCTCTGCTCTTCACTGTACTCCTTTCTCTTCTTCAGAAATGCCCGTCCCTCCATGAACAACAATAACCCCTCAGGAGTAAATGATAGAACACTCTGGGCATCACCTGTGCCCTGTCTCTTGTAAACACCTGAATCCCTGACCTCCCTCTCTCTCACAATCCTTTTCTCTTTTTCCTCTTCTCTTCCCCTCCACCTTGGATGTTCATTAGTTCTGGCGAGTTGTTTTGTTTCCTCTCCTCCAGCCCGGTTACAGTTCTCACATCCCTCACACCGGAGGTCTTTGTTCTCGCCGAGAGTCTCCGAAGAGACAGATGGAAGTACTTTAACTCTGTTACTGTTGTCAGAGCGGCATCAAGGAGATCACTGCAACCTCAGCACTGTCTCTGTGTGTGTGTGTGTGTGTGTGTGTGTGTGTGTGTGTGTGTGTGTGTGTGTGTGTGTGTGTGTGTGTGTGTGTGTGTGTGTGTGTGTGTCTCTGTGTGTGTGTGTGTGTGTGTGTCTCTGTGTGTGTGTGTGTGTGTGTGTGTGTGTGTGTGTGTGTGTGTGTGTGTGTGTGTGTGTGTGCGTGCGTGCGTGCGTGCGTGCGTGCGTGCGTGCGTGTGTGTGGAAGCACTGCAGTACCCCAAGTACACCTAGATATATTTTGATGATTGGGAAATAGTTTTGCTACAGCACTTAAAGCTGTGATTGTACCTGAATGAATAATACAAATAAACATGAAATATACATTTAAAAAATAGAATAGATAGATGTCTATTTAGTACTCAATATAATTATACAAAGAATGTTATCAACAGTGTCAAATATAATTCACTTTAAAAATCGTATTTGTTTATTTATTGTGCGATAAGCATGTACAAGTGTGTGTGTGTGCGTGTATTTCAGAATCAGCATTTGTGTGTGTTTATGTGTGTCTATGCCTCAACATCTTAATGTTTTTTGCTTGTACATTTCTTCTGTGTGTGTGTGTGCGCTTATTTACAGTATATGTGTGTCCCAGAGAAAGAGGGAGAGAGAGCTGGTAAGCAGCAGTGATAAAGAGGAATAGCTAATGTCAACCGCACTGGCTGCTCCCTCCTTATCAAAGCCCCCCGCCGCATGCCTCATATCTGCAGACAGCCACCAGTAACAGACTCCTCGTCATTAACTCCTGTACGTCACACCGGACTGAGAGGGGCAACACACAACAGGAGGAAACATGATGAAGAGAGAATGCATGCTTAAAAGAGACAGACAAAGTAGAAAAACGCACAATGGACTCCAAGGTAAAGATCGACTGAAGTCACCCATGGCATTAATATTGGACTTTGTTCACTCATTTTCTCAATTATTTACACTACATCACTTAATAAAAACGTCCTACCACATTATTAAGGTAAGTTATCGCAGCATTGGTGTGTAAAAATGTGACCCCAAAGTTAAACATGTGGAGTGGCGCAGGAATGATTCCTAAAACCGGAGATGAGTTAGCATTGTTAGCACTTCCCGGCTCCCTTGTCTCGAACGCAACGTTTTTTAGAATTCATTTTTGGTAAGATTACTAACATAAAGGATTAGATAGAGGAACACATGCTTAAGAGATGTAAAAAAACACAAATGTACAACATAAAATGTCAGTGAACACTCTACTCGCTAATGTCTGAAGCTTTTATGTGTCTTTAAAACAGCATTTGCTAACATGTGGCTAAACGACATCACACTGAACATTAAGATATCTTAGCTTAGCTCTGTTGACGTGAAGTCATGCAATCACGATGTAGTTTGTTTATAGCCAAACTTTTTACATCTGGCGTTGGCATTTGCGCTTGAACTATTATGTGGTGTTAATATGTGAAGATTACCCTGCAGACCAAAATATGCAAGTATCATAAAAGTGTTATTTTCTGCAGTATTCAAATCCGATGGAAAATTGCTTTTAGTCGGGGGAGCCCTTGCAATGCTAACTTCCAGGTCGGCCTACAGAAATGCGTCCTCACTGCACCACTCTGTTTACACCATTTGTAGTAATGCAGTTGTTATTTGCAAACAGTTAAAGGCAGCATGGCATGTGCGGATAAGGAGGGCGTTCGCCATCTTTAAAGCTAGGTTATCTGAACAACGTTTCAGCAGCTTGACCCTGTGATAGTTGCTTGCTCACAATTAGAACTCTTAAAGCAATTGAAGCATAATGAACCAGCGACTCGAATACGAAACAACACACCTCGGGGTAAGAGAGTTTTGCATAATGTTGTGAGTTTAAAGTTCTGAAACTAAGAAAAACGCTTGAAAGCAACTGAAGGTTAGTATTGAATTACAATGCAAAGCTAGCGCTGGATCAATAAACCAAAGTCTTAAGGCTTGCTGTTAAACAACACACACACTAGCGAGGCTCAGAAATGAGAACTGCGCACTGATAGCTTGATGGGTGTCCCTGCACTCCAGGTAGCCAGAAAGACCACGCTAACAACCATATATAAGTACAGTAGGCTTCACAGGGAAAGGTCAGTACATGTTGTATCGCTGTGTTTCCAGATGTACACTGCACATTAATAAAAACACTCTTTTACACACAGCTGAACCACCTGTATAAACCGAATTCCCATGACAAGAAATGCTGAAAGACACACTCTCATTCACACAATGTGAAAGATCTGCTAATCTACATGTGTAACTCTCATAGTTCAAGCCTGCCTGCATTTTAACTGTGATGATTCATATCTTTACAGTTTCAAAAAGTCTCAATCTCAATCAATTACCTACAGGCTAAAGCAGAATGAAATAAATACAGAGGGATTTCAATATTTGTATTCATCTTCTGGCACTATCATCGCATGCAAAAAGAAAATGAAAAACCCTTTTAACTTACAAAAAAACCCTCAAGGAGCAAAGTCCAGAAAATATTCTTTCGCCATAGGTTTTGTGGTGGAAGGAAGCACCGTAAAGGCTGCACTGTTGGTGCTTATATGGAAGTGTATATACACAGCTCACTTCAGCAGACCTTGTGACACATTTCATCGGACCAATGTGGTACTTTGGACACCTATGTCTGAGTGACATAGTTAACAAATAGTAAACAAATCCGACATAAAAACAGATTAAAAAGGGGTTTCCAATTAATCACTGTTATCATCACCAGACATCTTTCTGCGACATCTAATTAAATAGTTTTTTGTTGGACATTACGATATTGGTGAGCTGACTTTGTGTTGGGTGACACTTACACAAGCCTGGTTTCTAAATGAATATTTAGTTTGATACATTAAACAGACTGGACTTGTGTTTTGATTGAAGAGAAACAGGAGGGAAAGTCTTGTCTGACGCCTGCACTGGAGGCTTTTCTTCAGACTCAGTATTACAGCATCACATCAATGCCAACGACAAACAGCTGTGAGATTTGCCTTAATAATGATGTCAGTGTAAGAGGTGCAGGCATGAATTTGATATTGTTTGTTCACAATGAAGCAACGCAAAAATAGCAACAAGGGGTGAGATATAAAGGTTTGGGATACTTCATACCCTAAGCCTTATCCCAAATCTTCTAAGCAACATTTGAAATGAGATATAGATACACACATGTCATCACTATAGATGTGGTATTAGCTCATTTGCCCCAATGAAAAGTAGGTGTTTTCGATCACCTTTACCGCTTTGTTCTTATCCCTCAAGAATAAAAAGTCTCAATGTATCATCTCAAATGTTCATCTCTAAAGAAGCTTAAGATAAACAAGACATGCACCTTTTTCTCACATTATACTTTATGATGAAACGTTATTCGAAAGAATGTCATAACTTAAAATAAATATTTCCATCTCACTGATCATCGTAGACATGGACAATAAATGGACTGCATTTATATAATGCTTCTATAGTGTTTTGGCCGCTCAAAGCACTTGAATTCAGCATTTGAATGTGTTGTATAAGTACATTTTATATTGAACATTTCAGTTATGTTGTTGTAAAGCTACATGCCCAGTATGTGGTGTCCAGCAACGCTTCGTCTTTCTTTGGAACAATGTTCCAACAAGTTAAACTGCAGGATTCACGTGTGGTGAACTTGAATGGTGCTACATAAACAATAACTTAATTCCTTAAAAAAATGTGTTTGAAATGTCCACATTCATAGCTAAAGCAACATTTACACACACACGAGGTTTCCTTGAGTGTGACTACTGCAACGCCACAACAGCATCACACACAGTAAACCTGAGACTGCCTTTACTGACATCTCAAGAACACACTTCTCCCAACCTGTAGGATAGCTGTAATCCTTTGGGGGGAAGAGTTCCTGACACTTCGTAATCAACCCTTTCTCCTGAAAAACACTTCCCTGTGTTTAAGTGATTTTACTGTTCCAAACAGAAGTACCATCTGCACTGTCGCCTGGAGTCAAATCCCCGACTCAAACATCACGCTCTCGCTTACAGCAGAGAGGGAAAGTATTACTGTACCAGGGGTGTACTTCATCAATGCCAATACAAATGCTGGATCATTAGTAAAGGGCCTACTCAGAGGGAAATGATAAAAACCTTTACGCCTTGTCACTCTCATGCAGGCGGTAGATCAAAGAAATCTTTTGCAACGCATTTTCTGGAACCAGAAGATAAAAAGCCGATAGTATCAACAAGCGCTGTGATCACATTCTGCATGTCTTTACGCCTCTGCTTCGTGTAAGTCCTTTACAGAAGGGCCGCAGTACTCACCCAGAAATACATCATCATCTCGGCTGAGAGGGGATGGGAGACCTGGGGGTCGAAGTCCTCTTTTTCCTGTTTCTGACTGTCCTGTTCTGCACTTCTTGATCTTCTTCTTCAGTCGCTTGACTTTCTTTTTGTTTTGCCAGCACTGCTCGGCTCAGTGTTATCTGACGGCAGGCTAATTGCCCCTGTGTTTGTGGTTTGTAGCTGAATCCTTTTTAATGTGCGCCTTTGCCCCTGAAGACAGTCCTCTCCCGCTGACTCTTCTGAAGCGCGTCCGGAAGAGTCCCCACTCTCACGCTGCTTCTCCTCCCCCGGAACCTTTGGAAAAGTCTTCTTCTGATTGTTCGCAGAAGGGGAAAAGAAAGGAGGCAACAAGGAGAGAAAGTGTTGCGATGCGTTCGTACTGTACCTCCCCTCCTTTAGAGTTCTTGAGTTCTTCTTCTCCTTCAACTTGCAACCTTTTCCTGTCCGCTCAGCTCTTCCTTCTTGCCTTGCTGCAAACTATCCCGCTCACTGACTACATTAAAAGCCTGTCTTCTTTTAGTCAGAGCGCACTCCCTTCCTTGGCTTTTCTTTTCGATCCAGGTAGCACCAGTCCAGCAGAGGAGACAGACTTTCTTCCACAACGTTCCTGGGCGAAGAGTGCTGGGTGTAGGAAAAAGCTGGAGACCACTACAAGGTACAGTAGCACAGAGGCTTTCACCCGGTGAAACAAGTGCAGAGGGGAAGGAGTGAAGGGGGGGGGAGAGAGAAGGGGAGAGATGTCGAGAGAGAAGGGAGGGAGGGAAAGGCACGCCGGTGTTGCAAACACACGCTGGGTAGTGCAGGACGACGACAGGCTGCGTAAAAGTTATAGGGAAACCGACGGAGGAGCCGGAACAAGGGATACAGGAGGAGAAGAAAAAAGGAGCAGCTTGGCGTGTTATGGTAAAGAGCCAATGATAGCAGCCGGTTTCATTAAGTTGCACTGGGAGAGTCGGGAAGGAGAAGGAGGATTGGCGGTTTGGTGGTGGAGGTGGAGGTGGAGGTGGAGGTGGGTAAAGGGTGAGAAAGCCATCAAGCAAAAATACAATTGACTTGTGTAACCTAAGAAGAGAGGAGCTGCATCTCTTCTTGTTGTTCTTTTGTTCCCTCCGTTTTTTTTTGTTCTCTGCAGAAAGAGGGAGGGCTGGTGTTAATGTGTAAGTGTGTGTGTAGGTGTGTGTGTGTTTGCTGGGTTAGCTGAGCCGGTTTGGCCCACCGTAGTGCGGAGGAAATATTTTAGGCTGTGTGGACATGTGTGCAAGCAAGTCTGTTTAGCATGTTGCACTTTTTTGGTTTGCCACTGATAAGTTTCGTTCACTCCGCTTTTGCATCTGCATCATCGTACATACAGTGTCTGAGGTGTGTGCGTGTGCGTGTGCGTGTGTGTGTGTGTGTGTGTGCCTGGACGACAGCGGGAGAAGGAGAGAGAAAGAGGTGGGTGAGGGTTGGATGTTGTAGCCTGCCTCAGCACATTCCCTCTCACACACACATACACACACATACACACACAGACACACACAGACACACCACCAGTGCAGTCAATACACTACTGAGGCATGTTAACCCCTTCACTGCTTGACATACTGCACTGCACACACTGGGAACTATGGAGTTACTGGGCGATAAGTACCAAAAGATGATCCATGTCGTAAGGAAAATCATGAGCTTCGTTGTGAATTAAATACAATTTGATAATCTACTAGCAGCATATGAAAGAAGCAATTTTCTTTCAACCGTATTGCAATAACTTCAGCAAAGAAAACAATTTGAATCAACTGGAAACACAGAACTTAGATACCAATCGGCCATTGGCTCGATCTTTAAACAGATCATGCAAACCTGGAAGACAATATAATCCCTTTTTATAAAACCTGCACTCCACTTCTGCAGAGCTGATTCTTCTTTACACCAGACAAGAATGACACTCAACATAATATACTTTCTTCTTTTTACTTAGTTATGTTGAAGTATTTATTATGTTTGTTGTAAATACTTTTGCTAACTGCTGTATACGAATAATCTGTTTATTAAACTACAAGTTTCTCCTTCACGCCAAGTTCAAAACATGGATTTGTCCAAATGAAAACAGTTTTTTATTGGCATAAAGACACAATTATCTCTGGTTAAAAACCATGGCAATGGTACTAACGTCATAAAGTGTATGTCTGTAATGGGGAAGTCGTTTTTTTTTCTTTTTGGAAAGATGTATAGTTAAGCATATTCAAATTACAAATTTGACAAATCCCACTTGCAAAGCTGAACCAACACTGAATATCTCTCCTTCTGTTTGCAATAAAACTCCATTTTTGAACCAATAACTACATCCCCATGTTCCTTCATCTCCATAAAAACACAAATGACTGTATTTTGACTCAGTTCCACAAACACTGTCCTACTGACACAAATAAATACCAAAGAAATGAGAGGAGCTGGTACTGTCATTTGGAACATTTCCTACCAGGCTGTGAAAAGATTTCTCAACTTGTGGCTATAGGCCCTTTTTGCAATTACCATTATTCTTCAGAAAAAGTCTAGCAGGCTGATTCTGACGGATGATTTATGCACATCTACTTCAAATGTAGAATAACTTATTTTAAGAACTGCATGGAGGGAATACATTCCAAATTAAAGTTGCATCAAACACTTTCAGTGTGGTGGAGGTTTTTTTCAGTTGAATCCAGTTTTGGGGAAGGTAATATATATAATTTCATCATCAATAAAACATGATCACATTAATTTTAAAGCATTGGTATAATTATTCTACTCAAACAAGACCAACGCCTCACTGCTGCGTACATTTGTACATGTTATGCTAATTGGGCTGGATTTAAAGGGGGATCTGCTGAATTGATTTAAAGCACCAAATCTGGTCGCTTTAAAACGCAAACCACACCCTCATCATGATTGGGCGGAGCAAAATGTATAGCTAACGTCTTAAGTTTGACATTTACCAATGCAAAAAAAAATAATGAGCTAATCCATAGTTAAAATAGATGATGAATATCAACTCATCTGCAGCCATTTGTGCTGAAATTGGTTTTTAAGGCTTGAAATGAGGCCATTTACATACATGTATGCATGCCTGGCGTGCAACCTCAGTGCTCACTCTCCTTCACCCCCCCCTCTGAGACGACCGCGAAGCTCGGAGACGGGATTTATTTCCCTAGCAACTACCATTCAAAAGAGAACATTTTCCTATCAAAACTAGGCGTCATGCTATTTCAGGTCTGGGTCATGAATAAGTTAGTCCAAACTCTGCATGTGAGTGAGCTAATGCAAAAAACAGACTGGGGGTGGGCGGGTGTTGTCAGGGTCTAGAACAGGGGTGGGGAACCTTTTTCCTCTCAAGGGCCATTTCAATTCTTTCAACATCCCCTGAGGGCCGTACAAATTATTGACCTCTGCTTAAAAATACTAAAATCACAGCCCATTCATTTGGCCTTTCTTTCATGCAGTGCAAAGAAAAAGCAACCTCTTAATCCAGATATCTTACCATGACTCGCGCATCCATGCACGTGCACGGTTGTGGCATGACCACCCAAACAGAAAGATATGGACACAATTTAGTTTCCTATCCATGTGAACATGATTTAAGTGGGGGGTGGACCTAACATCCTCTAGGGGGGTCCTCACCTCCTCTAGGGGGTCCGGGGGGCATGCTCTCCCGGGAAGATTTGTTTTTAAATGTTGAAGTTAAAAGCATCAATCTGGTGCACTTTGAGAGCAACATTAGTAGATCTATGGAAACATCTCTCAACACCCATATGAAACACAACTGTAAGCAGATTTCTTTTTCTTTATGGATATTTTACAAATCACTCTCCTTTCAAACTGTATTCTTGTTTATTAATAACAACTTTGTTTTACTGTCATATAGTATTTTATACCTGTTTACTTTATTCTCTTATTTTTTGATAACTATAATGATTATATAAAGATGTGCCTTTACCTCACTGGTTGGAGAAAAAGCTTCTTATATTCGTTAGCATAGCTAGCTAACCAGATGCTAATAACAACAAAGTTATTGACTGTATGATCTGTATGACAGATGAACAGATCGCCACTGGGCTTTCAACTAAAGACACAGCCACGCAAAAACTGCAGCATGTGTACGGCTCCCTATGGGTACTGCAATTTCTGAAGTGGCGTTCTGGTGCTCTCCGTCAGAACTGCACCCCTGTCAGACGAGACATATACCACGTGATGACACGTTAGGCTCGTGTTGTGTTCAAGGACCCTGACCTTGGCCAGGAAAAACTCTGTTTATAAATTACCTCGAGGGCCGTACCAAATGGTCTTGCGGTCCGTATCCGGCCCGGAGGCCGGAGGTTCCCCACCCCTGGTCTAGGAGGAGAGGAGCAACATCAGGTCAGTCAACACATGTGGAGGGTGAACTAAATATACACAGGGTAAGCTGTTGCATTTTTTATGACATGCTCATGCTTAATCCAAAGCTATACTTGCATACTCTTTCAATACATGCCTACGGGAGCAAACTGCCACAGCAGCCCTGTCTCTATCCTTTAGGTGAAATCTCTCCATGATTTGTGCATCCCATCATATTCAGTGGTATTCAAGGTACATTTTCAGGAACTAACCCAAAAGCTCTTTTTTTGCTGTGAATTAATGACTTATATAACTCATGTATAAAACATTGGTAAATGATTTATTAAGCATTAACTTATAAAGCTTTCATAAAGAGGGTTTTGTTAGAAAGCTGGGCTTCTTTTTTCACAAAATACGACGAGTCATGCCCTGATCATACTTACATATGAATTTTTTTTTCATACTCAGAATTTTTTTCTGAGTATGACTTTTCCACATACGAACACAACTCGTCCCGTCATGCACGCCTAATGCCCGCCGTACACACACACTCATATGGAAGGGGCGGTCTCTCCCCCCAATAACAGTGCATTACATACTGTAACTGTAAAACGTATCATAACTGTGCACATCTTATACTTATTTGATAACTATATCCCTTGGTTACTTGAACACGCTACAATATCATTAACCAGTGTCCTACCTTAGTGCATAAGTAGACGCCTTTTTTTATGTTCCGCATATATATCCACTATCCCCTCAGGTGACAGCTGTGCAGTTATGTCGTCCTCAATGTGAAGAACAGCAAGTGAGAAAAAATCTTGTTCCTCCCATCGTTGACCACAGCCTGTTCCGAATTCTCCTCATTGCAGAAAAACTTCTCTCTGAGATCAACACACTCTCACTCCCTAAACGTCCAGGAGCGACGCTTGGTCAGGGACCCCGTGGCGTGCAGTTGGGACGCGCCGAGGCTCCTTCAGCTTCATAAACGGACGCAAACAGCTTTCAACTGATTGCAATGTATTCCCATCGGCGGCGGTATTTGATGCTCAGGGAAGCACCGCATCCATTTATGTCGGCAGCTCTTAAAGGCAATGAGCGTCCATTCCCATTGGATAACGGAGAATTGTACACCCGGAATTGTACATCCGCTTTGACAAACCTCGTGATAAGTCAACAAGCTCTATGATTGGATGAAACATAAATTCATACAAAAAAAGTCCAACCCTGTCTCCTAAAAATTACGTTCCCACAGAACTAAACTGCATTCTCAATTACGTTTAGCCAGAAACGTATTTTCTCCCACGTTACGTTCGTTATGAAAGTATCTCCAAATACGTTTATTTTCTACATATCTTTGCCATTTATTGTCTTGCTTATAATAATGATAATAGTCATTTATAAATATCATTTTAGAGCACACATTTGAAATTGAGAATCGGGCTCGATATATGGTTAAATTAAAATCAGTAGGCGAGGCTGTAATTTCGCCGGCTGTTACTCTCATGAGCGAGGCAGAAAACAATCGTTTTAACATGCCAAAAAGCTGCTGTGTCGTTTACCTCAAACATTAAAACAAATCCAGAGTTACGTGTTTCTGTACTTCCTCTAAGAAGAAAGGACAGTAACAGAAGATCTCTGTGGCTTCAGGCTTGTTCGCCGTTCAAATGACAGCGTTGGTTTCCCCAAAAGTGGGCGGGGCTGTAACGTGACATAGATTTTACTCTCATCTATTATTCAAAACCATTCTATTTATTCTAACGTAAATGACATGCCAGTGTTTTATCTTTTTATTACTTATATTTGTATACTCTATTTGCTATGAGTTATATCTGAAGCAAATTATGTTTCTGAAGATGTGTAGTCAATTCCACCCTTCAATGTATAGAATACAGTTTGCAGGTCACCCTTGAAAAAGAGATCTTTAGATAAATGTGAACTCTCATGACAGGAACAATACCGGAAACAGACGTAGGAAAGATCCTCAGCTCGCTGATTGGATGTTTTAGCCGCAATGCACGTTTTTAAAGATATTACAGATTTTCTTTGAATATAAGAATGTAAATACTGAGTTGAGAGAATAGTCAGGGGATTTGGGTGATGGGAGACACATCTATGGAATCACAATTTCAATAGCGTACCATTAAATGACGGATATACCTTTCTGTCTGTGATGTTTTACAAATCAGATATTAATGTGTAGAAGTAAAGCATGATAAATAGTATAACAATATCCTGTGAAATTATGTAAAAACATGAATAAAACCACACATCTTCAGATGTCATACATACATAAGTGTCCTACACTAATAATACAAAGTTATTATTAGTATGCTGTGTGTACCTTGTGTGCACCGCCTAGTGGTTAAAGCACGTTATTGAATTATTTTTGTTGAATAATGTTATTTTTGTTGAATAGTAATTAGAAATAGAAAAACATATTAAGAGTACATACTTTCATAGGGGGAAAGTAGAAGGTCAATGATAGAAATATAGAATATAAAAAATCAAGAAGATACTGTAAGTGATCTCTACAATAAAACAGTTTAGTGCACGATGTACAAAGATATTAATATGAGGATGTGCAAAACAGACAAACTAATTAACCTTTATTAACACATTAAAGAATACTTTAGGTTAAGGTCTTCTTTCAAGTAAGAAAAAAGCTTTGGGGGTATCTATCTACAGATAAATAAGCCTGACAAAGTACTTAACGTCTAATATATTGCTTTCCTGCAATGTTAACTATGTTGAAGCACTTATTTTAACTGATATTATACACATTAATTATACTCTTATGTATGTAGATAGTATAATAAATGTGCAGAATTTGACAGTTTAATGGTGGAGGTACACACATATTGATAGATGACTTGTAATGCACTGTTGAGGAACCTGTGATCCAAGTCTTTCATTCATTGCATAACTACACTGTAGTTGTGTATATGATATGTCAATACACCTTTGAAAATCTTGAAATCTTGAAAGGGATGTGCAAAATAGCCATTATACAGTCTTTAATTAACTATTAGTAGAGAATAACGAGTAATGAATATACTTTATAGAGATCTGCAGATACATGTTTAGTCTTCTCAAGCAGCAACTATCAAATATCTCTCCTGATTGTTGGCACTTGACAATCACCTTCCCTGAATTGTACTCAGGTGTAACTAAAGTCTGATTTAAGGGTTGTTTATATTTCACATCATTAATCAGAATCTGCAAAGTAACTAAAATAAATGTAGTGGAGTAAAGATACCAGGTTAACCTCTGAATTGTAGTAGAGTAGAATTACAAAGTAACAATGAGCTGTCATGTGGGTATATATTAATGCTGCCCATTATGGATACAAGCGATGTTCACTCATTTAGTAATTACATGTTTTAAATGTGTACACACCAATTTGTTTCCTATCGCCTAAACCTCCAGGGCTGTACACAGTTTAATACTGTCAACTTCTAATTTTATGAAAAACGAAAACGTCTTTTAAAACTACAATTCCCAGTAGAGATGTGCCATAGAGAACATGTTGCGAAACACAATAGCCAGCATGTGTAGTTCTGGGGGGGGGCGTTCGAGTCCAGTTTTGAATAGTCTGCCGTGGTTTCGTTCCATTTCAAAGAGCTTGACGCTCGGCGTAACCTTGGCGCACTGCCACTCCAACATCCAATCCCAGAGCTTGAAGATTAATCACGGGGTTTGTCGCAAAGCGGACAGGTGTCGTCACAACAATAGCTGGGGATTTGGGTAGTGTAGTCTCTTTGGCGCTCCACATTTCAGAGAAAACAAGTTGTTTCTCAGAATTGAAGGGGAAAAACACAAAAGCATTGTACACAATTTAAACCTATCAATGTCGTTTAATTAACAAAGGTAATCTGGTGTCTTTGAGTCGATGAGTAGTGGAGATATCACTGTCAAATAAATCTACAGTAAGGAGAATACTTACTTCCGGGTGTACAATTATGTTATCCAATGGGAATGGACGCTCATTGCCTTTAAGAGCTGCCGACATAAATGGGAATACATTGCAATCAGTTGAAAGCTCTTTGCGTCCGTTTATGAAGCTGAAGGAGCCTCAGCGCGTCCCAACTGCACGCCACGGGACCCTGACGATGCGTCGCTCCTGGACGTTTAGGGAGTGAGAGTGTGTTGCTGAGGTGGCAGATCCGATAGGCAGAGTCAGTGCCAACTGGAGCATCTTGTATACATTTGGATAGCTCTCCTTTTTAACAGTCTTTCGAAGATGCTCAAGTGCAACAGGTGCGACAGCAGAGGCTTTAACAAGGTCCATCTCTGCTCCAAGAAGGAGAGGGTGAATTTTGAGCGGCTGTGCGTATTTTTGTACGAGAGGTTCAATTCCATTTTTGTCACATTTAAACAGTGCTGCACATGCTCGTGCCAGGTCTATGGACTCTCCCGTGAATCGTCTGTCTAGTTTGTTTATGAGGGTGTCCAGCACAGGGATATATATATATAGGTGCTGCTGAAATCCAGCTGTATCACTCTCTGACCTTTGTGCGCCACTTTCATCAGTTTCTCTTTGGCCCAAAGTAGTTGTAACCAGGAAACTGTCGAGGGAGATCGGAGGTTTTGTAGCCCGTTTTCTTTTGGGTGCAAGGGGACTCGGAGTCTGACACTCAAGATCTGCATCCACAGGTACTGCCACGTTGTTGTCCCGGCAGAACTGTTTCACTGATCCCCACATATTGCTCCACGTATGTGCTTGTCTCTGCTTGAAGTGCGCCTTCAGGTTGTCGGTAAGCACCGCAGCTTCGGAGAGTGTGCAGCTGGAGGACTGTAGGGCCTTGTGCGTAACATGAATCACACGCAGTATGTCTTCAAATACAATAACACATGTAATGAAAGACATTCTGGTCATGTGGGCATAAAGGCCACTGGCCTCCACAGACCACTTGTCTCCCTCGTCACTCATTTCTCTCAGGCACCCTGTAATTGCAGAGTAGTGAGTTTTAACGGAATTCACAGATCGCCACTTGTACGCCCATCTTGTCTCACTTGGCTGTGTTATTTCAGTTTGTTTCAGATTCAGTGATTTCTGCATTTCAATGAATCGACGATGGTTTGACGGCTCTGCAAATACAGAGTACAGTTTGTCAATGACGTTCAGGAATGTGTTCACGCTGCGGTTGACAGCACAACACTCCACAAGCACCAGATTTAGTTTATGTGCCACGCAGTGCACGTACACTGCGTATGGGTGGGTCTCTTTGATGCGCTGCTGCACACCAGAAACGTGACCAGACATGACGGAGGCACCATCGTAACTCTGGGCAACAATTGGGATATGTTTCAGTCCACACATCTCAAGTCCTTTGTTTATTGCTTCCACAATCCCAGCCGCGTTGCGAGATGCTGAGCAATCAATAAAACACAAAAAACGCTCCTTGATTTCAAGCTGCTCTGCATATCTTAAACACTCTGATAATTTTTCCCTTTTGCAAGACCTGGCCTCATCTGCAATTATAGAACAAAATCCAGTATCCTCCACTTTCTCTACAATTTCTGCACAAACTAAGTTAGCGCATATGTCAATGACTTCGTTCTGGAAATCTGGGCTAGTCGCATTGAAATAGTTGGACTGCATGTTTTTAAAAACAGGAAAATTATCGTTTTGTTTTCCCAATAATTTTTGAGGGGAATTCGGATAAAGTAGGCTGCTTGGGACAGCTGTGTTTTTCCCCAAGATCATCATGACCCACTGACGGCCCCGGCACCGGTGGTCTCCCTGCTGTGGGGTTAATGACGTTAGCTGGTCCTGCTAATCCAGATCTCTCCGTTGTGGAGCTAACGTTATCTGGTTTAGCTAATCCAGAGCTGCTTGTTTGTGTGTCTGCCACTTCACATTCTGACGGCTGCTGGTTGGTAAGGTTAGGCTCAGTCGGTGGCTCTTCTGTTGTTGAAGCTTTACAAGACGAAATTGGACGCTTTAAAAATCGCTGAATATCCATTACTGCTAATTCTTGTCATACAATAGCTGAATCACTTGTATACAAAAAAAGCGAGGGAACTTGTGTCCTTAACCTCACACGTAACACACACACACACACACACACACACACACACACACACACACACACACACACACACACACACACACACACACACACACACACACACACACACACACACACACACACACACACACACACACACACACACGTCACAACATGCGACTGCTCAAAAATGAAATTATTTCAAACAAAACATGATATTATTCAGATTTGTATTGTAACAATCATTTTATTACATCTATTAAAATATTGATATACGAAATATTTGTATTGGAACAGTTTTAGAGCGGGGGGGGGCAATGCCCCCCCTGCCCCCCCGCAAAATCCGCCTAATGCTAATTAATGCTAATGCTGTATGTCATGTGTTATATATTGTTATACTTTGTGAAGTCATGTCGGTATGAGCAAGTTGTTGTGCATTACATTGTCACTTTATATTTGTGAAATGTATGTAAGAAGTTTGGATTTGTATTGTCACAGTGAATATTCTTATTTTGACCGGAGAAAGGAACGGGAAAAAATAAAATACATTTTAAAAGTGCACATTTGTCAAAGAAGATGGCCAACAACTCCATAGTCTATCTCAAGTGAGTATTTCATTCTAAACAATGGCAATCCTTTTGAATAGAGAGAGGATATAATTACAATTTACGAACTGGGAATTCCTGATTGATGATTTTTGGAATGCAGCTTTGCACACAGTAAACTGTCCTGGATGAGCCCCCTCAGTCTGCTTACAGTCTGGGTTTCAATGCTGTCAGCAGCCCTTTTCCTGCCTTCAGAGAGCGGCTCTGCCAGCTCCACCTGATCTCCACCCTCCTGCTGGAGTCCCGCTCATTGACTCGCTGTCTGCTGCCAGAGACACAGAGCAATCTCTCACCTGGAAAAACTCAGCAGGCTCTTTGGCTCCACTACTGTTTACTCTCCCCTCTCCAGCAGGGAGAAGGCAGGTTCATTGTGCATCTGTCTGAGTTTGGGTTGTATCTTAATACCAGGAGTCTTTTTGGTGTGTTAGCGGGCACATATTGGAAAGCCCTGTGTCTTTCTTTCCTGGAAAGATCTGGGAACAATACTGCTCTATGGGATAGAGGAAAATAAAAAGGAGGGAAGGAGTGAAGTGTTTATTCAAGGCACCAATTAAAGGTCCCATGTCATGCTTTTCCGGTTATTACCCGTCCCCTTGTGTGTTATGAAGGTTTTTATGCATGTAAACGGTCTGCAGAGTCACACACCCTCAAGTACACCCTGTAGCGAGTAACACAGAAAAGACCTGTCTATGCTGCCCCAGAACACCTCGTTGGAGATTTCTCTTTTTCCATTGTTTTCTTCCTGGGTACAGTGACGTGCCCATACCCAAATGGACCCATTGGTCCAAATGGACCAATCCGTGGAGCTCCTCACACACACACTCTCTCAGCGGATAAACTGTGGCGCGCTTACGGTACGTCCACACAGCAGCTTTAGACTAATCTTCCACCGCTTCCAACGCTTCTCTGCCCATTGACTTTGAATGGGGATGACGTCACTTTGCCTCGCTTTTCGCCCAACTGCATTGTGGGGGAGCAAAGCGAAGATTTCTAGGATTTCCAGGATTCAAAAGTTGAGCAATGTTCAACTTTTGAAGCTGAGCTGGAAGCGTCAGCCAATCAAATCCCGTTTATGCAAATCTGACAGTAGAAGCGCTAGCCAATCAAACCGCGTGTAAGCAGGGAGAACCAGACCGCAGTTCATTTCCTCATATTCCAAACGAGAAATTACGGTAGCAAATCACCCGGTTCTTTACGACCAGAACTATTAACGGGATACAAACCGGAGGAACCAGGCATGGAGGGAGGTGGCAGAGACAGTGGGTGAAACTGGTAGGTTTTCGCCTGTTTGGGGATTTTATATATATATATATTGCTCGCATAAAATCCCCGGGGTTTTTTGCTTTGTATGTCGGGGGCGGGAGATTCATGTGATTGGTTGTTGGTCGCGTTGCTCGCAAAAAATCCCCAAGCTTTCAGACACGCCCAGCTCCAAGATTTTCAAGATTTTTGAAAAGCTGCTGTGTGAACGTACCGTTACACTGTACACTGGGGGTGCGGGTGCTAATGGAGCCTTGCAGATGGGGGTGCTGCAGCCCCCTCAGCACCCCCCCCCCCTTTCCCGTGTCCATTCGCGATGTCTCGCTGTCTCACAGATCCCACGCAGCAAGCAGGAAATGAACCCAGCTCACACTGTCCGCTCCTCGCAGCAGCGAGCCGCACAGCGTCCCGCCAACACGGCACCCAGACCCCACGCAGCATTCTCATCTGTTTGTCATTACTGGTGTCATTTTCTAGTTGCTAACGCCATTGTAACGGCCTGTCCACACTACAGCTTCAAAAAAAGCTTGGAGCTGGGCGTGTCTGAAGCTTGGGGATTTTATTTGAGCAACGCGACCAACAACCAATCACATGAATCTCCCGCCCCCGACATACAAAGCAAAAAACCCCGGGGATTTTATGCGAGCAATATATATATATATATATAAACTCCCCAAACAGGCGAAAACCTACCAGTTTCACCCACTGTCTCTGCCACCTCCCTCCATGACTGGTTCCTCCGGTTTGTATCCCGGTAGGTGAAGAGGGTCTGGTCATACAAAATCGGGTGATTTGCTACGGCGATAATTAGTTTCTCCTCCATCTTTTTTTGA
Source organism: Gymnodraco acuticeps (assembly GCF_902827175.1). Classification (NCBI taxonomy): domain Eukaryota; kingdom Metazoa; phylum Chordata; class Actinopteri; order Perciformes; family Bathydraconidae; genus Gymnodraco; species Gymnodraco acuticeps. Next base: position 3,577,733 of record NW_022990558.1, read on the forward strand.
AATATAGAAATGCTTAGACTCGGTTTGATTGGCTAGGGCTTGAGCTGTCAGATTTTCAGAAACGGGATTTGATTGACTGGCGCTGGCTACTCCGGCGTCAGAAGTTGAACATTGTTCAACTTCTGACGCCGGAGACGGACCGCTATGCTACCCACAATTCAGTTCGGCAAAAAGCGAGGCAACGTGACGTCACCCCATTCAAGGTGAATGGGCAGACGCGTTGGAAACCGTTTTTGAAGCTGTCAAAGCTGTAGTGTGGACGGGCCGTAACACATAATCACTGATGTTCCGCTGTAACGGTGGTGGACTCATCAGAACAGAGTGGGCGAGCTGACCAATCAGAGCACTGTGGGCTCATAGGGAGGGGGGGGCAGGAGCTCCAACAAGCCGTGTAGGACAGAGAGTGAATACACATACTATACAGAGATGCTGTTTGAGAAACCAATGTGAGTTTGGAACATTGAACAATGTAAATCTATTCTAGTAGACCTCAACAATGGAATTATGATCAGTAGAAATGGCCATGACATGGGACCTTTAAATAAAGAAGGACTCCATGCAACAAAGAAGAATTAAGACCTCTATAGGCTGTTAGACAGTTGGTCCTGGTGTTCTGGACGTCACTATGAGACACATCTAGAGACAGCAGACTCAAAGAGTAAGTTACCAATCAGAATACGGAATAAAATTATGACAATTACACTGGCTGGCATTAACATGTTCAGCACTCAGAGATAAATATCTATCGATGCAACCCTGTCTCCTAAAAATGATACTAAGCATCATTTTTAATAAAGGTAAAGAAAGAAAAACACAGGGCAATTTGTGATCTCTGTGGTCTGGTTTTTCTTCAAATCTAAATTTGGTTTAAAATGAGTTATTTTGCTATCCATAATTATTGAAATACTACTAATACACAGAAATGCTGGACAAATTGCTGTTTTATTAAAGAACTAACCCTAATTTGAAAATAGCAGTTTATTGGTGTTGTGATTATTTGGCTGCCATACCCCAGAATGTAGTCAGAAGTATGTTTACTCGGGGTGTACTATGCGTCTCCTAAAAGAACAAGGAGGAAATAATTGAAGTGTTGGTTCAAGGCACAAGAAGAAATGAAAACCATGAAACAAAGATGACCTGAGGCCCCTGTAAAGTGTAAGTTTGAGAGTTGGTCCATAAAAACCTAACATTTGGGAGGCAGGTCCAAAGTCCAAGTGACCTGTCAGAATAAGTAATAAAATGACGACGAATACACTGGCTGACTTAAACATGTTCTCACACAGGTATGTCGACTTGGTGTATACTGTATGTATCAATCTAACTATTTCTCTTAACAGTTGATCTATCATAAGCCCCACTTGTTTTAATGAAATGAGAATAGGGAAACAAACAGGGCTCTCTATGATTAAATCAATAGTCTGAATATTGAATCAGATTGTCCGAAGTTTTTCTTTTCTATCCTATGTTCGGTTTATATAAAAATGGAAATACTCTCAATTGCTGTTCTATTACAGCACTAACTCTACTTTTAAAAATTGCAAAAGGTATAGCTTTATTTTAGGCAAAAATAAAGGCCAAAGAGGAGGTAGCAGAACTTTGTCAGACTTCTTATTGTAGGCCATTGTTAAAGGAAACAACATACATAACAAAGGGCAGTCTTTATGTAAACTCAGAGACGAGATAAGCCTTATTGCCGACAGCTGACTGAAATAAGAGAAACTTCTGCTATCTTCTTCTATCTTAATAGAGTCTGGAGCCCATTGCATCACATCCAAAATTGCTTTTATCACACACAGTAGTGAGAAGTTCATATTTATGATGAGTCAACATTGTCGCCCTCAAAAATTGAATTGGTATATTGATGCATGATTTGTTTCGGTGCTTCATATTGGGATGATCAAATCAGCTTGAAATCACAGAATATGAGATGAACATCTGTCCTTTAGACACACACATCCTTTTCTGATCCCTATGAGAAAATAGGAGAATCATAATTATAATGTTTAAATCAATTTGGAAAGTTCTAGCAATAGATGCTGAACATGTAGTTAGATGTAGGCACAACATCAAATTGGTTAGGGTTGATATAGGTTCTTATCATCTTGATTTGGGGTTAGGGTTAGTGTTAATCCACCCATAATCTCCTTTGCGGATTGTGTGGCTCTATAACACCATCACCCAACTCTTTGCTTATACAGACAACAGGTCCGCCCGCTATAGGCTTTGCCACATGAACATGTGGTTTCAGGCATTTGCTCAGACAATTGATGACGTTTTTCTTGGGGAACAGCCACCCATTAGTTTAGAGCTGCAACAGCTTTACTGTTTTTTTTAAAACGGTAAAACCATACACTCCAGCACATGCACTTCACATCAGCCAATCGGCTCACTGCGAGTAGAACCCAGGTTACCCTCAAATAAAACACGCCAGTATGCTATCCTGGCTCCAAAATGGTGAGTCGACCACCCAAGTTAATTCAGGACAGCAGAAAGTCTAGACATCTTTCACTGCACACTGAAAACTAAACTGTTTCCACTGGACCTTGGCTAATAACAAATTATAAAACATTTCTATGTAGCACTTAAGAAGGTTTGACTTATTTGAAGCCAATGCAATAGCACTTACAATGGTGTGGCTCATTGAAAGCTAATGTTCCTGCGGGATTCTTTCTTTTTGAGCTTGTAGCTACATGGTTGAATGCACTTATTGTAAGTTGCTATTAAATAAAAGCGTCAGCTAAATCTAATGTAATTTGATAAAAAGTCATTTAAATGTTCTCAATCGGCTATCAACATTGCCAACAGCATGAATGCTACCTCTGATTTGTCTATCTTGATGTCTGTAAAAAGGTAAGAAATGTAGCTTGCGCTCATTTAGCTACACTCAAGGGAAATTGTCGAAGCACCTTCAATTTCTCATTTGGTTTTCATTGCATGGGACAGTAGTTGTCTATGCACATTGATATGATGAGCTGGAAAAGGGGGAAGGGATCTGAGCACGCTGCTCCAGGCCTAACTGCGGCCTTGTGTTCCTCTGCATGGCTACACTGGTAGATGAGCAGCAGATAGTAGAGGAAGTCCTCTGAACATCACACGCTCTGCAAACATGAACATGTGCCTTAGCCTGCTAATGGTAAGGATGAAACGTGATGAATATGAAGTGAATGAAAGGTAAGAGCACTACATGTGAATGACCTCTTGTTATATATTCTGCATACACACATTCACATACTTCATTCACGCTCATTTTAGGGCAATTGCCTTCATCATCAATTCTGGGTGCACATTAAACTCTGTGGAGCGAGTGCTGAGCAGCTGTCTCTCTGTCTCCGGCTCTCTCACTGTTCACTTTCAATTCGCTCAATTAACACATTAGTCAAATGTCCTTAGATAAAGAGACAAGTCAGCGCCTTATTAGAAAGAAAAAACGACTGACTCCTATTATACATAATACATACTTATATTATATCCAATAACAGACAGGACTTTCATAGAGACTTGGAGGCGGGATGTAGATTTTACATAATAATGTATATTGTGCTATCGTTTTTTTAAGGATTTCTCATTCACTGTTGTAAGTTTGGGGTTCTCAAGAAACATTTAAAAGAAGAAATTAATAATATATAAATGCAAATAATAATCAAATTGAAGTCAGGAGAGGCTGAGACGCTGGATCCTACCTTTGCCTAAACGCAACTCGAGTTTCTTTCTTAAACCCCACAGACTTCCTCTTGTAAATGTGTAGGCTCTAAGCCCCAGACCACATCATCAAGGTTATATTCTCAGACTTGACAAAGCTTAGTCAGAGACACAGAGGACTTAATATAACTTTTTTTCGGCGGTGGAAGAAGTATTCCAATATTTCACATGACTAAAAATTGCACAGTAGAAATACTGTGTTACAAGTACAATTAAACTACTTGAGTGTAGCGGGATATGAGCAACTTTATTCCCTCCAAAGATAACTGAGTAACTTTTCCCTAACCTTCCTGTTTGCAACTCTTAAGGGTTTAGTGTTTCAATTATACACATTTTTGGGCAGCCGCCAATGTACGGTGTCAACAAACGTGGCAAAGGTTCACTTTACTTGTTAAGAAGACCAGGGGCCTCATTTATAAAGGGATATACACTCAAAAGATGGCGTACGCCAGTTTCTACGCAATGTTTGCGATTTCTAAAATACTAACTTGACGGGAAAATGTGCGGTCCTCCACGCAAACTCTAACCCATGCGTACGCACTAAGCACAACAACGGGAGAGACGAGAAACTGCGACACCGTTGGCAGAAGGAAGAATGGAGAGAAATATGTGGAAATAATACCATAAATAAAATGTTACCTCTCATTTATCATATATGAAGAATTCATTTTCAAACATTGATTAAAGCCAATCTTAAAATGATTAAACAAACGCCTGTTTGAGACTCCTCAGTGCACACAAAAACATAACTTGGAGAAATAAATAAATACGGATATGTTATTTAAAACCACCTCGAATATGTTGTGTTAATGTTATGAAATGTTTTCTCATAAATGATGCGGTAAGCAGGAGGACAGAATTACGTCTAAACTGACGCCGTTTTGCATTTCTATAGGTTGTACGAGCATGGTTTTATATACTACCATGTTTAATCATGTTTTATGCCGTTTGCTAAGACTTGATAAGTTGCTCATAAAACACAGGAGGTATGGAAGCTAAGAACACCATATGTGGTCAATTGTACAGCTAATATAACACAACACATTAGTTGTATTTCCTTTAACTGGTGGATATAGAGTTGCTGCAGTGGAGACGCTGCGCACAGCTGATCGACAGCTGGGACACAAACCACCAAATACGAAAACATAATTCAGATCCAGTCGTCATGACTCCACTCCGGAGGGATTCCCCGTTCACTTCTTACAGTCTCTCATCAAGGGGGTGGCTCCTGCCCCCGGTACAAACAAACTGCCTGAGGAAGGCTATGTGTATTTTTTTTGTCATGAACCTTTTTCGGACCACTTATTTATTTATTTTGGTGACGATCCGACCTCCATGCTGCTACTCTGGTTCAAACTGCATCCACCAAACAATATGATTTATCTCCACCTCCCCAAAATAACCAGAATCTGACACGGTGTGAGGTGTATTTTTTAGCTGTTCTGTCGTCATTTCCTGCGATCTTCTTCATAAAGTCAGTCAGAATGAATGAATGAATGGGCGTTTCTTTGACTAATTATAGGCAAATATGGGCGTTACGTGAACCCCGCAAAAGCTGCATCGCATTTCGAGTCGATTGTGATTTATAAAGGGAAACCGGGGTAGGAAGTGCTGTACGCACTTTCCTCGCCGGTACGCAATGTTTGGTGAATCGGAAAATGTCGGAAAATGTCTGTACCTATTTTTTGGATTTCTACTAGCCTACGTAAGCAACCTTCCCACGTGAATCCTACGCACTGCGTTATAAATGAGGCCCCAGACCTAAGTGAAAATGTTGATTTGAACAATTTTGCGCAAGACACATTTTCCAACAGATACTATCAACACCATGCACAATGCTCGCCTCGCATAAAAACGTTCCATCCACCATCAGACAATAGGATATGTGTTTCTGCTTCAGCTTCCAAACTGCGGTCACATGGTAGACATTCCCTCTGCGTTACAATACCAATACTATCAGACTCTATAGTTTGCCAGAAAACATATTTATTTTGTCCCAATACATAAGTCAAATGCAGTTTTGCAAAAAAAAGAAAGAAAAAAGGGTGACAGCAGAATGCTTTTATTTTGACCAATCACACGGCAGAAATATGAGCAGGTAAGGATAAAGTAGTAAGGCCCTATTTCATGCATACTGTATTTAACAGTACGTACAAAGGGTTTGCGACATTTCTGAGACATCTCTAAGTGGTTGACCAATCACAACAGAGAAGGCCAGCTAACCAATCAGAGCAGACTGGCTCTGGTTTCAGACAGAGGGTGAAAAGAGGTGCTGCAGCACAGGTAGTATGAGGACATTAAAGAGCTTTTTGAACATTAAAGCATGGAGACATGTCACAGTAGAGACACTACAAACAAATATGAATCTGAGAATTAGCCATCATGTCTCCTCTGAGGTAGTGGTACAAATAATCATCATCATCATCATCAATGAAAAAACTGACATGTTTGTTAATGAAAATGCCAGCACTTTACCACCTTCTTCTAGAGTTGTAAACTTCCCCCAACTCCATGCAAGCTCTTCTCTGACACATTTCAAATAGTGTGTGTATATGCGTGTGTGTGTGTGTGTGTGTGTGTGTGTGTGTGTGTGTGTGTGTGTGTGTGTGTGTGTGTGTGTGTGTGTGTGTGTGTGTGTGTGTGCAGTGTGTGCATGTGTGCCAGCATGCCTGTAAATAAAACATGGCAGATGTAGCTAATCATATTTTTTTGATCAGCTGCTGTATACTCCCTTTAAATATTGTACATTTCCCAGTAGACCATCTTGCTCTTCAAGATTTGACAGCAGTGGTTTACCATTTCTAAACCGTGATAAATTATCTGAATTTAGAATATCTTCAAAAGAGGCAATAAGCAAGTAGACAAATCTGGTGTGTTCATGTCTCTCAGGCTCACGGGCGAGTGATCAAACTGAGCCAGCAAATATCCTCCGCTGTATCCTGATGGGAAGACAATATCGATATCTATCAAATATAACATTTATCAGCAGTTCAATAAAACAGAGGCACGCAATCAGCAAGTGACATAGAAGAGATTACAGCCTAATTCAAAGTTAATTGAAATACCACTAATATTGCATTAGTTTGTGTTAATGCTAGAGTCCCATCAATTATGCATAGGGCTGGTCCTGGGGTAAAAACAACAACTGTATAAGCAGACACACAGCCTTCAATGTGAAGGCTTATTTATCTCCAGCAACAACCTGAAGAAACATCCACATTTCAACTACCAACTACTACACAACCTGGACAATAGAGAGGTGCAGGAATGAGTCCTTAAACCCAGAAATGAGTTAGCATCTCACAACTTCAGACTCCCTATCTGGAAGTCCACTGTTTTTGAACATGTTTTTGTTCATATGCTTTAAATAAGGTCTGTAATTAATACAAGCTTAGAAGATTTGTTCTAAGACATAAAATACTTCAGTAAATACCCCACCTGTAAAGGTCCGAAGTTTCTTTGTATGTGCTTCTAAATGACGATTGCTAACAAGTGATTAAATGAGACTACTAAACAGCATCATTCTGAACATAAGCCAGATTTAGCTTAGCTTCGATTACGTTGAGTCTTGCGACCGTGATGTAGTTCCTTTATAGTGTAAGTATCTATATGTTTGTCACAAATCTTATATTTTTGCAATATTCCAAAAAACAATATAAAATCCCATTGCTTTTTGTCAAGGGAGCTCATGCGATGCTAACTTCCTGGTCGGCCTACAAACATACATCATCACTGCACCACTCCATTACATTTCCATCAACCACCAACAAAACTGGAACATCTTGAGCGACCACATCACCGATCAACCCATGAGGGTCACACAAAGAGTCACAAGGAGTAATCAAGCCAGCAGCTAAAACAAGGATACAAAGCAAAAGCAATCATTCAAGTAATGTAGAAGGACAAAGAGATATAAAATAGAAAAAGCAGGAACTGACCAGTCTAGTGACGAGGGGAACCCCGAAGTGCCAGAAGTGCTCGTTGAGCAACCCGCTGTAGACCACGTTACCAAACAGAGCAATGGTTCCTGGTTTGCACAGACCACTTCCTGGCTTGGTTTCTGTAAAATAAGATGAGTAGAGTCAATTAAAAATATAAAACATTATATTCATTTCAAACAGAGACAGGCTACTCCTTCTTTATTCCCAAATACTAACCCTCGATCACATCCTACCTCACTTCAATCAGACACAACCTTGTACAGTTCATTAAAAAAAATATCTAAATAGGACTATATGATGATAAGGATGGTTGGAAAAATACAAGCCAGAATAGCAGTTGGTCAAATTGGCACGTCTGAGAAAAAAGTACAATTTCAGATGCATTGTGGGACATGTAGTTTATGGGCAACGTGCTTCTGTAAATCGGCATGTAACCGTATAATAAACATATTATATTCTTTGCAAGCTCTTGTGGGGCCACAGAAAATGAAGTCACGGGCCGGATTTGGCCCCCAGGCCTTGAGTTTGACACCCCTGCTTTACAGAGATTAAGATATGAAAGACGGAGATGGAGCAGATGACACGGTGAAGGATGTACAGGCCGGATTAGAACAAGTGTCCATGATTAAATAATATAAAGGTGTTGACAAAAAGGAGCTATAATAGCTTAATGGGCTATACTGGAATTGTGTATAAAGAGAAATAACAAAATACAATGAATGAAGTATAACATATGCATGCATAAACAAAATACATCATCATCATCATCATCTTTATTTAAAGAGACTCTTGGTCCATTATTACAAGACATACAACACTCAAATATAAAACATCATATCAGCAAACCTTATATAAAGAATAATCTAGACAGAGAATAATATAACGTGTCTCGTAAACTTCCATAATAGTAAAGAGAGTAATAGCTATATAAAACGACTACAGCTACATTGCACTCTCTTTACATTAACACAGCATTCACAGATAATGTGATGTTCACTTTCTTTTATGGGGGTTAAACGCTACAGTACAGACATGCTACTTCCGGTGTTCCGGATCAACTTGTTTCCCGATCAACTTGTTTCCCGATCAACTCGTTTCCCGATCAACTCGTTTCCGTGGGGTGCGTGGCTTTCGACTAAAATACACATTTCGATCGCTTTCTTCTGTCGATTACAAACATCTTTTGGTATATTTGGCTTCTTAGGAACACGTTAATGCGTTGATGTGTGAGGTTGTGATTACGATGGCGATATACGGACGCGAACAGCGAGGACTACAACAAGACAAACGAGTTGCTCGAATAAATCATTTAAACCAGCTATTGTTGCCAGACTTATTACGGAATATTGTTGTTAATGTCCAAGTCCATCTGTGTATACCTTCAGACAGCCTCCAAGTGAAGCACACAGTGTTTACTCAGTTTGAAAGCAGCGTGGAGAAGTTTTCATCTGTGTTAAACTGTGATCCTCCCACGGAACTGGGACCCGCCCAGGTTAAAATGTGACCCGCCCAGGTTCAAATGTGTTACGATTTCTGTGGCTATCTACCAGCGATCATGTTTAATATGAAAGACTACCCACACATGTATCCCTTATTGTGCAGCACTCATCCAGATAAGATGTGACTGTTACCTCGTTTTGCAAAGATAGCAGCAGAAATGTCATTGGGGATATTTAGACTTTAAAATGCTGCTTGGTCGTGAATGTTGGTGTCGGCAAACAATATTACGAATCCTCTATTCAAACAACATATTCAATGTGCATCGACATGAAAATAACAACAAAGTTCATGCTGGACTCAAACCCGAGTCCCAACAGTAAAAATCAATCATGGCCTGCGCGTTATGAGTGCGCCACGAATCTTCACGTCCTAACAGATCACCAGAGCTCATTTTGTTACATTAACATTGTCAACAAGTTCTAGAAAAATGCAACCCGACATCATATTGATAATAATATATGATACAAATGTAAGACTGACAACAATAATAGTTAGTAAAGGATGTATTGATGTGAATGTTTTGAACAGTGAATACTTATTGTAAATCGCTTTGGATAAAAGCGTCAGCTAAATGCAATGTAATGTAATGTGATGTAACAGGCATCAACACAGCGACTTGATTTATTGTTCTCTGGTGATCTGTTAGGACGTGTTGAATGGAGAAGTCTTCATCTGTGTTAAACTGATCCTCCCAGGGAACTGGGATCCACCCAGGTTAAAATGTGACCCGCCTAGATTCAACTGTGACCCGCCCAGGTTAAACTGTTACGATTTCTGTGTTAAGTGTTCACTGTTCAAAACATTCACGTCAATAAATCCTTTACTAACTATTATTGTTGTCAGTCTTACATTTGTATCATATATTATTATCAATATGATGTCGGGTTGCATTTTTCTAGAACTTGTTGACAATGTTAATGTAACAAAATGAGCTCTGGTGATCTGTTAGGACGTGAAGATTCGTGGCGCACTCATAACGCGCAGGGCATGATTGATTTTTACTGTTGGGACTCGGGTTTGAGTCCAGCATGAACTTTTTTGTTATTTTCATGTCGATGCACATTGAATATGTTGTTTGAATAGAGGATTCGTAATATTGTTTGCCGACACCAACATTCATGACCAAGCAGCATTTTAAAGTCTAAATATCCCCAATGACATTTCTGCTGCTATCTTTGCAAAACGAGGTAACAGTCACATCTTATCTGGATGAGTGCTGCACAATACCGTTTTTATAAGGGATACATGTGTGGGTATTCTTTCATTACATTACATTACATTGCATTTAGCTGACGCTTTTGTCCAAAGCGACTTACAATAAGTACATTCGACCAGGAAGACACAACCTTGAAGAAAACAGAATCATATAAGTACATCAGGTTTCATAGAGCCAAACATTTCAAGTGCTACTCAACTGGCTTTAGGTAAGCCAGTCCTTTATTAGTACTCATATTAAACATGATCGCTGGTAGATAGCCACAGAAATCGTAACACATTTTAACCTGGGCGGGTCACATTTTAACCTGGGCGGGTCACATTTTGACCTGGGCGGGTCCCAGTTCCGTGGGAGGATCACAGTTTAACACAGATGAAAACTTCTCCACGCTACTTTCAAACTGTGAGTAAACACCGTGTGCTTCACTTGGAGGCTGTCTGAAGGTATACACAGATGGACTTGGACATTAACAACAATATTCCATAATAAGTCTGGCAACAATAGCTGGTTTAAATGATTTATTCGAGCAACTCGTTTGTCTTGTTGTAGTCCTCGCTGTTCGCGTCCGGATATCGCCATCGTAATCACAACCTCACACACTGGTACTGGATGTGCATCAACGTGTTCCTAAGAAGCCAAATATACCAAAAGATGTATGTAAACGACAGAAGAAAGCGATCGAAATGTGTATTTCAGTCGAAAGCCACGCACCCCACGGAAACGAGTTGATCGGGAAACGAGTTGATCGGGAAACAAGTTGATCGGGAAACAAGTTAATCCGGAACACCGGTCATCGAGTTAGCGAAGCAATTAGCATAACAGGTAGCAGTAAAACACCTCGCATTTAGCCAACACATTGACACCTAACCACATATTCTACAGCTTACAACATTTATAACACATTTATGGAACTTGAACTAGCGTATCTAGTTCCAAAGCATTGAGTCGCGTGCCAACTCACTTAACTATCGTGCATAACGAGCCTTAATTTGCGATATCGCACGGAGCACGGAGACTCCACATCAGGGTCGGCTCTAGAACAAATCGAATGGGGGGGCAATCATTTACCACGGGGGGGGGGGGCACACACTGCCGTCAACAACCAACACACAAACACCAACGCAACTTCAATTAAAAAAAAACATGCTGTAAAGTCTATAGTCTTTCACACCCATTGCAGGGGTGTAGTGCTATTGTATAGCGCACCTATGACTTGTGCATACATGCACGGTTGTGGCACGACCACCAAAACAGAAACATATGGACATAGGCCAACATATAAAAAGTGTGCAAATGTATTTAGTATCCTGTCCATGTGAACATGTTTTAGGTGGGGGTGGACCTAACCTCCTCTAGGAGGGTCTGGGGGCATGCTCCCCCGGGAATTTTTTTTTAAAATATTGAAGTTAAAAGCATCAATCTGGTGCACTTTGAGAGCAAAATTAAGAGATCTATGGATAGCCTACATCTCTCAACACCCATATAAAACAGAACTGTTAACAGATGTACTTAATTTCTTTATGGATATTTTACTAATCACTCCTCTTTTAAACTGTATTCTTGTGTTACTGTCCTATAGTATTTCATACCTTTTTTTCATTTATTCTCTTATTTTTTAATAACTATAATGATCATACAAAGGTGTCCATCCATCCATCTTCTCCCGCTTATCCGTGGTCGGGGCGCGGGGGTAGCAGTTCCAGCAGAGAGCCCCAAACTTTCTTTTCCCTGGCCACATCAACCAGCTCTGACTGGGGGATCCCAAGGCGCTCCCAGGCCAGCGAAGAGATATATATCATCCACCTGGTCCTAGGTCTACCCCTTGGTCTCTTCCCAGCTGGACGTGCCTGGAACACCTCCCTAGGGAGGCGCGCAGGTGGCATCCTAACTAGGTGCCCGAACCACCTCAACTGGCTCCTTTCGACGCGAAGGAGGAGCGGTTCAACTCCGAGTCCCTCCCGGATGACCAAACTTCTCACCTTATCCCTAAGGGAGACACCAGCCACCCTGCGGAGAAAACCCATCTCGGCCGCTTGTATCCGCGATCTCGTTCTTTCGGTCATGACCCATCCTTCATGACCATAGGTGAGGGTAGGAACGAAAATGGCCCGGCAGACAGAGAGCTTTGCCTTCTGGCTCAGCTCCCTTTTCGTCACAACGGTGCGGTAAAGCGACTGCAGTACCGCTCCCGCTGCTCCGATTCTCCGGCCCATCTCACGCTCCATTGTTCCCTCACTCGAGAACAAGACCCCGAGATACTTGAACTCCTTCACTTGGGGTAAGGACTCATTCCCTACTTGGAGTGGACAGTCCATCGGTTTCCTGCTGAGAACCATGGCCTCAGATTTGGAGGTGCTGATCCTCATCCCAGCCGCTTCACACTCGGTTGCGAACCGATCCAGTGAGTGCAGAAGGTCGCAGACCGATGAAGCCATTAGAACCACAGCATCTGCAAAAAGCAGTGGTCTAATCCTTAGTCCACCGACCTACAGACCCCCTCCCCCACGACAACGCCTCGAAATCCAATCCATGAATATTACAAACAGGATTGGTGACAAAGCGCAGCCCTGGCGGAGGCCAACCCTCCACGGAAATGGGTCCAACTTACTGCAGAGGACCCGGACACAGCTCTCGCTTTGGGAGTACGGAGATTGGATTGCCCTGAGTAGAGACCCCCTCACCCCATACTCCTGCAGCACCTCCCACAGTAACTCCCTGGGAACTCGGTCATACGCCTTCTCCAAGTCTACAACACACATGTAGACCGGATAAGTGTACTCCCAGGCTCCCTCCAGGATCCTTGCGAGAGTAAAAAGCTGATCCGTCGTTCCACGACCAGGACGGAATCCGCATTGTTCCTCCTCAATCTGAGGTTCGACAATCGGCCTGACCCTCCTTTCGAGTACCTTAGAGTAAACTTTCCCGGGGAGGCTGAGTAGTGTGATGCCTCTGTAATTGGCACACACCCTCTGATCCCCCTTTTTGAAAAGGGGAACCACCACCCCGGTCTGCCACTCCTTCGGTACTGTTTCCGACTTCCACGCAACGTTGATGAGACGTGTCAACCATGACAGTCCCTCAACACCCAGAGCCTTCAGCATTTCTGGGCGGATCTCATCCACCCCCGGGGCCTTGCCACCATATAAAGGTGTGTTCCTCGCAAATACTTGTTTACATGGTGACCAAACCGTTTGGCACCGAGATAACCTACAATAAAGTTAACTATCTAAACACTTAGAGAGTCCTTACCTCACTGAGCTGACGTTATAAGATCCTCTCAGTCTGACAGGAGAGGACTCTCCTCCACCTTGGTGTAGAAACAGCTCTTTATATCCGTTAGCATAGCTAGCTAACCACATGCTAACAACAACATTCCACGTTACCACTCGCGCACTCACAAAATGCGCTCGTGCCACACACACACACAGAGCCGAGCTTGAATGAAACACAGAGACCCAGAAGTACTTGTACTGTACTGTATATCATATTATGTTCGATCGCTTTACTGTCTAATCAGTGTAACAGATGAACAGATCGCCGCTGGGCTTTCATCTAAACACACAGCCACGTAATGATAACAAAACAAAGGTCGGGGTAGGGATGCACGATATTGTTTTTTTGAAACCGATACCGATACCGATAACTTCCTGCTTCTCAAGACCGATACCGATAACCGATAATAATATATATATATATTAAATGTACCTGTAGTTGTTGTACACCTGGTGGTAAAAAAAAGACTAGTAGTGAGCAAATGACATGAGCATTACTACTATGAACAAAACAAAGCCAAGAACAGTTTTGACTCTTCAAAGTGACCATATTTATTTTCCCAAATAAAGTTCTTGCCTTTTTTAAAAGCCTCGTCGATAGTTAAAAGCCCCGGTGCCTTTGCAGCTGGCTTTTGATTCGCTGCTAAACAGGCGTCTTCGTACGCTTTTAACATACCATCGTAGCGATGGCGATGTTTCAGGTGACTAATCAGGTTGGAAGTATTATAGCTCGTTGCCTTTTTCCCTCCTCGTGGAACTTCTGCATTGCATTTGTTAATACAAATAGCAAGTGAACTATCTAACTCTGAAACTTTGAAATAGTCCCATACTACCGGCGACATGTTTGTTTACTGTCCTGGCTTCACGGCCGCACACCATTTACGTCACAGCCAGGCATGAGTTAGGGAGCGCTGGATTTGTGAAAAACTCCCCTCTTCCTAAACCACTAATACCACAGTACTGGCAAAACGGGAGGAGCCGAGTGAAAAACAAGCACCCCTCATCTCAATCCACCCACACCGCAGTATGTTTTTCTTACCCCAAAAATATATTGTATATTATCGGGGCTATTAATACTTTTATCGGGTTTATCGGGATGACGTCATAATTTCTAATATCGGACCGATAATTATCGGGCCGATAATTATCGTGCACCACTAGTCGGGGGTCATTGGTCAAGCAACACACCAATCAGAGAGCAGCAGTGAGCACACCTCAGGCTGTGTTTTCTATTTGTATTCTTTATTTCTGATTTATTTCACACAAAAAACTTTTTGTGGAAACGTTTTCACTTAGCCTATATGATTAAAAAACAAAACGGCAAAGTGGCAAGGCTTGCCCGTCCTGCGTTGGGGGGGCACAGTGACTCATTTGGGGGGGCATGGCCCGCGAATCACCCCCCATGACGCCGACCCTGCTCCTATCAGCCACTGTGGCAACAGAAGTTATCATAACTACAGAAATACAATGACGCTACATGACGAGCAATACTGTGGACAAATACTCACATTTCATTTGCGCACACGTCACTTTTGATAACACTTAATGCACTGCTGCACAACTTCTTCATCACTTAACTTTCACTGAAGCCCATTACCTTTCTGACGTCTGACGTCGCCTATGAGACGTATGTAGCCCCTCCCACTATGATAACCATCACTTAATAAACAGATATGAACTCTCAGTGGTGACTAAGTAGATTTACTAAAGTACTATACTTAAGTACCATTTTGAGAGACTTAAACTTTACTTGAGTATTTCATTTTTGTTGCTACTTTTACTTCTACCCCACTACAATTCAGAGGTAAACCGTGTACTTTTACTCCACTACATTTATGTACCTTTAGTTACTTTACAGATTTGGATGAATGATGTGAAATATAATCAACTCTTAAATCAGACTTTAGTTCCACCTGGAGTAAATTCACAAGCTACTCTGCCGTATACAAAGTCATTCAGACTAGCTGCACCTTTAGCTTTGATAACACTTAAATGATCAATCATTACAATAACAAAATATCAGTTGTATTATTCTGAAATGGGCAGATCTGCAGAATGAGTACTTTTACTTTTGGTACTTTAAGTATGTTTTGATGATAATACTTTTGTACTTTTACTTGAGTAACCTTTTAATTCCTACTCTCTGATAGTTCTACTTTTACTTCAGTACAGGGGCGGACTGGCCATTGGGAATACCGGTCGAGTTTCCCGGGCTGATTATTAGTCCCAGTCCGCCCCTGCTTCAGTACAATATCGAAGTACTCCTACCACCTCTGAAATTAACTGAATAATACAAAAAAAAATAGAACAATAATGACTTCGGGGCCTTTTCTACAGTCTGGGGCAAAATGAAATTAAAATCTGCTTAAAGATTGTGTGTCAACACTTTGAAAAACTACCTGAATCACCCTACACTGAGGCTTACTATTTAAGGTGTCTCAACTGGAAACATGAATGCAACACTGAATATAAATTGTATCCATCTAATCAGAAATACAAGGTCCCACAATCGAATATGTTTAGACTGAACCACTACTTTGTGCACCAGTCACTCAAATCAAATGTACATTGAAGAGGCTCAACGTAAATAAATTGTATCATAAGTCGATCGTACAGAAAATGTCATGTCAACAAATGCGTCGTAAAAGTGATCGAAATCAGGTCAATTTGCCATATTGTCTTCAGGGATTGTTATGTTATTTTACAAATCTGTTTATTTGGTTCATGTCTTATATTTTGTCCTTGCTCATTTTGAAAATGGGAGCTACTGTGAAGCAAACAAAGGTCAGACTTGGTGTTACAATCAAATGTGTTCCTATTGTATGAAGCTGGTTGGAAATGTCTAACCATTCCAAGCCAATGGAAAGTCCTGCTCTCTTGGCTACAATCAAAAAGTGTCATCAACACCTGCAATCATTTTGAGTTATATTATTACTGCAGAAATGCGAATGCTGTTTATATTTACAAGTTATGTATTTATATCTTAATAATACATGTGTTTGCATCTCCTTTTTAGGAGTGCTGCCAGGTCAAACTTGGATAAATGAAAACAGACCAATTAAAGACAACACCATCACTCCACTCATTTGTTGGTGGAACTACGCACAACAAGAAAAGCCAGGGAAGAGCAACAAAACAAACAAAGGAAAAGACACTGCTGCTCTGCCTCTTGTCTTTCCTGATTTAAGTTGCAGAGTATCACACGTGCTTTTGGTGAAAGCCAAGTCACATCGAAAAAGAGCCAAACCATTCCATGCCAGGCCTGGATGGGCCGGGGGAATGTTGCAGCCTGCCAGGCTTTACTGAGGCTCTGCTTTCTTTAAAACTGACTCACTCACTCACTCACTCACTCACTCACTCACTCACTCACTCACTCACTCACTCACTCACTCACTCACTCACTCACTCACTCACTCACTCACTCACTCACTCACTCACTCACTCACTCACTCACTCACTCACTCACTCACTCAACTCTAACTCACTCACTCACTCACTCACTCACTCACTCACTCACTCACTCACTCACTCACTCACTCACTCACTCACTCACTCACTCACTCACTCACTCACTCACTCACTCACTCACTCACTCACTCACTCACTCACTCACTCACTCACTCACTCACTCACTCACTCACTCACTCACTCACTCACTCACTCACTCACTCACTCACACTTTGGTCGCTGTGGCTCATTGTTTCACTTCACCTCTGCACTGTCCTACCTACTGCCATCACTTGTACATGTTCTTGCTCTTTTTCCTTCCTTACAACGTCAGGGTCAAACAACTCTGTTGGAATTACATCATTATTATAATTATTTAATAAATGGAATGGGCCTAACATGCTTCCAAATGCAATTTTATTTCAGACAATATTGAAACATGGTGACCATTTACTACATTCTCAAGTAGGCTGCACATTTGATTGTACTTCATAAGATCTCAGACTCGAGGACTTTTACAGTTGGCCATGCAATGCAGTGTCGGCTTTGTGTAACACCGGTTGAATGCTGCTTGCACCTTTGATTCTACTTTGCAATTTCATGTTTCTTTAACATATTATAAATAGTGTTTTTCTCCTGCTTAATTGTTGGAAAATAATGCTCAAAAGTCTTTTGTGAGAGTTTGATCAAATGTAATCTTTGCTTACTTTCACTTTAGCAATGTTTTTCACTTGTTTGGTGACAGTACGGCACGCTGACGTAATTACAGTTAAACGTATAATACTAAATGTGATTGCAGTGCTCAGCAGTGAATGATGAGATCTAAATAAAGAGAGCAGGTGAATGAAGCGCTCCTCCAGGGTCCCAGAATGCACTTCAGCCAAATCACACTCTGCCTCACTGCACCGTCTCTATCCCTGTGCCATGATCTGGACTCTACTTAGACTGGACCTCACATTCCATCACTCTAGTAGTTATACCTGTGAGTTACACACACAAACACACAGTGAAATACACACAGAGAGAGAGAGAGAGAGAGCGAGAGAGAGAGAGAGAGAGAGAGAGAGAGCGAGAGAGAGAGAGAGAGAGATAGAGAGAGAAAGAGAGAGAGAGAGCGAGAGAGAGAGAGATAGATAGAGAGAGAGAGAGAGATCGAGGAGATCTGACGAGAGATAGGAGAGTAGAGAGAGAGTAACTGGTTGGCTCGGTTGTTCTGGCCTGGTTCTTTGGCAAGACGTGTGTGCTGCTAGGCTTGTATCCCCAGTCACCCCCGATGGGTTGTACCATGTGTGTGTGTTATTACTTCTTCTCAGTCTGCTTCCCTACTTGGCTCACCTGATACTGATGGCAAGAATGGAAGGACAGGAGGGAAAGAAAATATGAGTTGGGCAGATGGATGTGTAACTTTCCAGACCTGAGGTCTCTCCCTCCCTCACACATATACTCACAGACACACATTTCCACCCTTTGTCATCTTTAGAGAGTTGGATGTGCCCAGTACTCTCCCACTCCAGACCAATTTATCGCCTCCTCTGCTCCCGTGTTCAGAACCACTCTCTCTCTAAGCAGTAGCTCACTTCCCATATTTATCTCTCTCCCTACCCCCAGGGTCTCTGAGCACCAAAACGTGATCCACTGGGAGTGTGTGTGTGTGTGTGTGTGTGTGTGTGTGTGTGTGTGTGTGTGTGTGTGTGTGTGTGTGTGTGTGTGTGTGTGTGTGTGAGCAAGAGAGATTAAGTGGAAAAAAGCATGAGAGAAAGGAAGACGGATAAATACAAAGCAAGACATAGAGGCCTCTAGTTTTATAGTATATGTGCAGCCAGAAAAAAGTAGCATCTACGTTATGTGCTCTGCATTCTGTGTAATGTAAGTGTCGAAGTAAAATAACAAAACCCAGACTTTAATACCACGTCAAACTTCCTTGAAATGGCTAGCCAGCTCTATAGCATAGGAGTGCAATAGGATGGTCAGAGCGACCGCCATTTTTATTTGTACTGTTGCCATTGCAATAATTGAAATGATCGTTAGTATAAACCAAGTAGCGGTAAGTCACACTGAGGTAAGGTTTTCAGTAACAAGCATTGGATTTGTAATGAAAGCCAGCTTAGAGATTGATTGATTGAAACAACGTGATGCTTCACGCTCATACTCTTCACACTGTAAGGAAACACATTGCTGTTGAATAATGAGTGAATACTCTGTCCATCAGAGGCTGACCAAGGGCCCGTGTCCACATTGCGCCTTGGTCTTGCTGAAAGGCTCTGGCAGCGCGCAGGGCAGCAAAAAAGTAAACAAAAATGGAATTGGATAGCTCTGATTGGGCACACACAAAATTGGCCAAGGGCCACTGTTTCCTGTAACTATTCTAGAATGAAAGCATGGCAGAGAAGAACAACAACAAGTAGCGAGCCATCTGTGTTGGAGTGCTGAGGCTGCTTTCTTCCAGGTGATCACAGTTGACAGCCCTACTGACAGGTGGGTCACCATACTAAAAATGGCAATTCTCTTTTGCACTAGTAAAATGATCACGAAAACTATAGTTCAACATCTTCTATTCTATTACTATGAGCATACCCATTGGTAACAACAATGGAGTGGTGCTTATTAGGAATAATAGGCTTTGTAGGATTTCCCTGTTTGAAACATGGAGGTTAAAAAAATCACAAATCACAGTTTACCAGAACTATCATGAGATCATCAGCCATAACCCTAACCAAACTCAAACTACTGTCAACTTAAAACTGGGATCAAATATATGGGAAGGGAAATACTTTAGTATTAAATGCCAAAAAATATGAAAAAAAATGTAAAAAGCTCAATTTGTTTATCTTTACACCCTATTAATAAAAACTTGACTTAGAAAATATTTAGTAGCCAAGGTGACTTTAATATTCACTTAACATACTTTAAACATTTTCCAAGTTGCCATAAATATATGAATTATATTGCAACTCAACAATGTTCCTGCGGTTTTCCCAAAAAAGGGGAAGAAACGTGTCGAAGTCTGTTACACATTTCATTTATTTGTCAAAACCGTCGGTGAAATATAAAACTAATATTTGAATGGTGTGAACCATGAGATTTTGTGAATGCAGAGTGATCACACACAACTCCTGTGATCTTAGCGATTTCCAGTTTACCACAATCAATCTACAAGCTTTTGTGTCTGGAAGCACAACATTACTGATTGAACATGTGTACCAAGGACTGACAGTGGAAAGCTTCCAGAGCAGCATATAGACCACAATAAAACTGCCTCTAGGTTTTATACATTGTTTCTTTTTAATAACGCATTGACTGGTGGCTGTGTTCAACAGAAGCCATTTGAGGTGTTGATAGCTCTTTTTACAACCTCCCTCACTATTGAACACCACCTTGGATGATGTTGTCAGCTAACTGCCTAAAATATTAAAAGTATAATCCATCCAGAGACATTTCTCTTCGGAAGCACGCTGATCGGAAACAGAAACTTCTTGCTCTCCTCATCAAGCAGTGGAAGGAGCCAATAAAGACTTCACAGCCCATCAAGCCAGGCAGTGGATTGGTCAGCACTGTTACTAATAACTGCTGATGAAAATCTTAAAGGCCAATAAAAGCCCATGGATGAGTGGCTATGGTTTTCTATTACCATCCAGTCATCTGGAGAGTAATGTGTCTAGGACAGCATCTTAGCATACTACAGCAGAGATTTATACACATTTCCCTAGCAGCCTCCGTCTTGTAAAGATTTTTTTTTTGCTGCAATACACGGTTTTGACAAACAACCAATGGTTTCTGTTTTGAATCACATGTTAAAATATTTCATTAAAACCTGTGCAATACAAACTTTGCATTAGTACAGTGTTAAAGGGGCCCTATTATGCTTTTTGGACTTTTCCCTTTCCGTAGCGTGTGATTTGGTCAAATGGGCTGCAAAGGCTGGAATCTCAAAGTTCCCTCTAGAGGCAGTTGTTCTCTTTTCAGAACCGCCTCCATTGGACTCCTTTGTTTACTACCATAACATAGTGATATCACTATGTAACATTCAATCTTCTATTGGCTAGCGCTCCAACACATTGTACGTGATTGGCTAAGGGGAGACACATCTCTAAGCAGTTGACCAATCACAACAGAGCTGGCCCGCTAACCAATCAGAGCAGACTGGGCTCTGGTGTCAGACAGAGGGTGAAAAGAGGTGCTGCAGCACAGGCAGTATGAGAGAAATAAAGAGCTTTTTATACAGTAAAGCTTGTGAACAGTTGAAGCACAAAATACAAATATGAACCTGAAAATGAGCATAATATGTCGTCTTAAAGTAGGACTGACAACACCCTAGAGACATGATGCAAAGTTAAACTAGAAACCACATGTTCCCTGCATTACGTGATGCATTGTTAAACAATGAGCTTCCATGAAGAGGGACTAGGCGGAGATGCATAGGGTTTGCTGTTTGCTTATTGCTTCTGCTTTATTCCTTGTTCATCCATGTATTAGACAGCAGACGCTTTGCAGTGGCTAGTACAAAAACATTTCTAGCAATATCCCCTCCTTTTTCTTAAAAACATGTTTAGTTTTGTGATATGAGAGGTTTTGCCTTTCTGAATCCTGGTGTAGATTATCAATGCTTGGCTAAATCAATGTTGAAGCTCATGAATGATCTTGAAGTCATAAAAAGGGCCTTGACAAGCCATGTGGAGGAAATAATATGATTCAATTACTCTAACTGAACCTTCCCTCAGTGTAAACACACACATCCCCCTACACGCCACTACACCGACCTAATAAAGCAGCTCGTGTTTGGCACACGCATCAGGATGGACTGTATTTTTTGGCGTCCGTCAGGAACTGAATTTCAAAATAAAATAACCGGAAACAGATACACAACCACTGAACTGATTACCCAAGATCCTCCGCTATAGTTGAAGCTCAGTGATTGGATTGTTTAGCAGCAATGCACGTTGGGTTACAGCCTTTTTATTTTGTTAGATGTCATGCCCATCTTTCTCCTCACTTCCCCATTCATTCCTTACTTTCAACTCCTATTGCCATACCGCAATTCCTCGCTTCTTCTCAAGCTCCTTCCTCCACCTTCGCCTCTCTTTTGGCTCTTTATCCGGGACAGATGGTTATGTCGGTCTGAATGCTCCTGTCCGTTTAACCGGCTTGAGTTCCCAGCCAGCTGAGCTTTGATCCAGTACGATCAACATGGTGCCCCAGCAGGGCCACAGCCGTGCCATACCAGGGGTCCCGGAGCACTTGACCTTCCCCCACCATGGTAGCCTGACTATGGGCAGCATGAATTGACCAACATCTCCCACCCCCATGAAGTTTGGACATGGCGACTTAAGCAAATGTGCTCTGAGGCAAAGATTGAAGGGGGAGGGGGGGGGGGGAGTTGGTTAGATGCCCATCAGGCTGTTTCATCAATGTCTGCTTATGATCTAGCGAATGAACAAACAGGAAACCTTTTGCTGCTCCTAGCTGTATTGTAGTTCCCAGATCTAAAATTGGGATATGAATAATTACACAAGTTCAGAAACAAATGTAAATGTAGACACTTCCAGGCATGGGAGAGGGAGCCAGGAAAAAGCTTGCAGACTGACAAAAACTCAGGAGAACACTGTTGGTGTCCCGTTTGAAGTCAATGATAAGCTTGAATAACACGTCGCATAGCCAGAGACAACTTCAGTCTAAAACCCATAGAATATATTGAATTGACAATAATCTAAAGCAAAGCAAAAGAAAAAAAAGAGAAAACAATAAGTTCATTTGAAGATGGTTTGAGACCTAATAACTCTCTTTTCTTTGGTCGGTAAAAGTGTTTTTGGAGAAAACAATCAAAAACGTAAAAAATATAGTTATTTGTATGTATCAAAATGATGTACTTGAAAACCAACCACAATCTTCCGACAAGCCAAGTTCAGTAGTTTTGATGCGGAAACCTTACAATGTAGCTTTTTTGCATAGGGAAACATAAAAACGTATATTCCCACCATAAATGTAACACCTTACCTTGATAGCTCTTACTCTTACTATACTTGCTGCACAACTGTCCCTGTAATCTTACTATAACTGCGTCAACATGCCAACAGAAAACCTACAATTTCCAACAGTTATTTACTGTATTTTCCTGAAAAGCCGTTCTTGTAGTAAGAGATTTTTGAGTAATCTTTCACAATCCGACAAAACAAAATAAACTTGGCATTCAGCTGCCAACATAAAGGTCTTAACTCAAATTGCCACCAAACACAAATAGTATAATGTGAACCCAGTATGGTGCACGGTTTGTTTCAAAGCCCGTTCTTATGTGAGATTGGAAACGTGCCACTCTCCCCCGCCTGGAAACACCTCTCTTCGCTCACCTCCTTCAACAGCTGCTTTGAGAGGATTCCTCCGGGACTGCTGGGGGGATGGAGAGGGGGTCGCTAAGCTTTGTGTTGACTTCTCCTTGTGTCGCCTGTTTATTCCGGAGTCTAAGCACTACAAAGCCAGCTAACTGTAAAACAATTAGATTAGCATAAATATGTTCAACTATACATGCAGATTTAAGGCCCGTGCGCTTTGCAACAGGGAGAAAAATTCACTGAATTATTCAGAATCTGCAAATATTGGTTAAATCAGATCGAAACAACAGGAAGCAAATACAACTTCATTACAGTGGCTTGGGATAGCACCATATGACTCTATCCACATTGGTTAAAGGTTTAATACTCTGTTTACTCATTGCGGAAAACACCAGTAAAATACAGGAAATATATGGGAAGAGAATTAAATGGGGGTAAAAATCACACTTTGTGTAACAGTGTGTGTAAGCAGACTTCTGTCCAACACTATCTTCTGCGTAATGATAAAGAATCCTCTCTCACTCAAGGCTATCATTTTTGAAACCCAATTTAGATAGCCACGGCCACAACACATGACGTAGCATCGACGTTAGCATCGACGTAGTATCGACCGAAGGAGAATTAGCTAAATACCACTACCCCCCGTCCCTCTGTAACAGTTGTAAATATGCAGTGGTGTTTATTTGTATTTTGGTATCATTTAGTATAATCACACAAATTATCTGTTCTTCATTTATTGATTCTTCAATACCTGACAAGGTCGGAGATCAGTGGGCGGAACCTCTGAATTGTGGTCGCTGTGCCCAGAGGATTATTTGTATGGGACTTCCCCCTTGATATTATGTCCCTCACGTTTCCTCGCCCCTTTCTGTAAATGTTCCATGTGAGAGAGCAGTCACCGTGAGGGGAAAGCTGATATAAGACTGATTGTTATATCTGTTGTCAGATTGTCAATGATTAAACGGAGATCGTCTAAACTGTATGCTGGCTCGGGTCTCATCCATGAACAACACAAAACACAACGCAGAGACCGCTTAACGACACCGGTTACACCTAGCTCTCCCTCACTTCCTTCGGCTTGAAGACAACTTCACTGGGGGGTGAGCGGACTGCAGCCCTGGAGATGCACCTTGGGTAGCCGCTGTAGACACAGCCGGTTTAAGATATATCCTGTCTTCTCTAGCTTTGGGGGGAAAAAACGATATGGGGTGCTACATTTTTCAATATCTCGTTTATCAGAACACAAAGAATTAGCTAACTACCTTGCAGTCCCTCTCTCTCACTTCCTGCCGATTAGAGACAACTTCACTGGGGGGTGAGCAGTGAAGCACCAGAGATGCACCTCCGTTAGCCGCTGTAGCAACTAGCTTAGCGGTCAGTGCAAGAGCAAGCTGCGCTGAAAAAACGTTACAGCTGTCTTTTGGTGGAAGAATATTTGATATAACTGAGTGATATGACAATGTTGGAAAGTAACAAGGAACGTCTACTCAAATACCGTTCTAATGTACAAAACGTGACAGAAAAAGGCCCATTAGGCTACAGTTTGTTTGCTAATTAGTTTTCTTGAATTCTTACATCAGCTACATGTAACTTGTCAGTCATATTTAAAATGCACTATTATCATCAATCTACTTTGAAAAAGATGCTCTATGAAGCAATTGTAACATACTTTGCGGCAATAGAACGCCTCACTGACGTTTTGTCGCTGATGCTTTCGTCATGCCGAAGTGGGCGTGGTCAATCTTAACTGGGTTGGAAACATAATAAACGCCTCCAAGCTTCATGTTAAAAACACAATAACTGCTGCTGATTCCCCAACAGACCACCACATGAGACCCAGTGTGAGTGTGTAACAAATCTTTCAAACAATGGAATCCATGCCTTTCTTCGATATAATTTCACATCCTTGATTCACTTTGCTAAAATGTACCTCCAGGCCTCCAGATGCTTTTCAGTGCCTCTGCTTCTAAGAGCACCATATGACTCTGTCCACATTGGTTAATGGTGTTATACTTTGTTTACTCACTGCGCAAAAACTAGTCAAAAACAGCAAATGTGCCTGTGAGACGATGATATAAAAAAAGTCACACCTTGAAAGTAGAGAGCATGTGAAAGGTTGGCAGTTAAGGAGGATGTTAATGGCACTCACAGCTTTATGCAGTCCTGACATGAAAATAAAGAGCTTCATGCAGTTCAGATATGAAAGGAAAGATGTTAGGCTATTGAGAAAAAAGTCAGAATGTCAGTGAACCTCTTAGATATGATCCCTCCTCCAAGCTCAACCAAACAAGGCACCAGACAGTGGCTGAAATGGCAAGAAAATGGTCCTAACTCTCTTTTCTCGTTGGTGCATATCAGTGTTTGACAGTAGACTCTCCTATTAATTTTAACAGAACAGAAGGTACATTATTTGCATTACTTTTTATATTTATTGTTGCACACTTGGATACAAAAGAGACTTCCAGGCATGCATATGTTTAAAATAAATTCCGTTCACTTTGTTACTAGCTAACAGCATTAGCTAGTAGTCAGACAGAATATCTGTGGCTACAAGGACGTGTATTGGAATTTGTTTTCTCAACTTATCTTCATATAAATATTATTTTTTTATATAATATTGTGCAACTATCACAAAACCTAATCCCCCCTGGGATTAATGCAGTATTTTTGATTGATTGATACTTTTGTTCTCTCATTGATATTTAATGATATTGCTACCTTCAGCAATCTTCTAGAATCTTTTTTAATTTGTTGAATATCAAGAAAAATTGGAAATTAAACAAGATTAAATGACTTCCAAGCAGATACGTGAATGTCTATCATGATTGGACATTGAAGACGTTGCTATTTCTAGTATACATTTCCTCTGATTCCAACAGAATGGTGAAGAGCCTTTCCTCTAATGAAGCTACTGTGTGAGTATGAGAGACTGAGCAGTGTCTTCTATGAAACAGATCAATAGTGAACCCATCTGCTCTAATTGAAGATACTGTATACACACTTAAAGACAAGACACACACAAACACAGACGCACGCACACACACACACACACGCACTGCTTCATGCTGCCGAGGAGAGCAATAATCTGCAAGGTCAAGGGAGCCGCAGTTGATGTAGTTGGTGATACATACATGTCGTCTGTCTAATGCTCGCTCCGGGGAAATCATTAAATCCATAACACCAGGATGTATGTACATCACTGGATTCTATGTGTGTGTGTGTGTGTGTGTGTGTGTGTGTGTGTGTGTGTGTGTGTGTGTGTGTGTGTGTGTGTGTGTGTGTGTGTGTGTGTGTGTGTTGCAGAGGTACCAAGGGACCCAGACTAGTCATTTCATGCATGAAATGCTCATCCCATTGGTCTTAAAGGAAGAGCAAATCAACCTTGGAAGAATATACGGATGAAAAGATGCAAAGATGGAGGAATGGAACGCAGAGAAGAAGAGGGGAGACACGAGGAGAGTCATGTAATTAAATTAGCTTAATTCTAAGTCGAAGTAAAGAAAAAGCAGCTTGTAGTGCTCTCTCCAGCTTTAAAACACACACCACTACAAATAGACACAGACTGCACAAACATTGTGTTTTTTCTTTCCCCCTGCTATTTTCATGCTCAATCTCTTTCTCTCTCTCCTTCTCTCCCTTACCACATAACTGCACTTACTCATTCATGTAAACACATAAACAAACAAACACACACACACACACACACACACCAGCTCACACAGGCTTTCTCTCCAGCAGTACTCCATTACCAGCAGTTCCCAGTGATTGAGGATTCCTATGGTAATGGTGATGGGGGGCTGCCCTGGCTGCCAGCTGGCTTGCCCCATGACTGATTCTGTTGTGTGTGTGTGTGTGTGTGTGTGTGTGTGTGTGTGTGTGTGTGTGTGTGTGTGTGTGTGTGTGTGGCCTAGCATTACTATACTTGTGGGGACCTAAATATGTCTACACAGTCACGTGTGGGGACTGGCTTCCCTTATGGGGACAAATCGGAGGTCCCCATAAGGGGAATCATTAATTTTAGGGTGAAGACTTGGTTAGGTTTAGGATTAGGGTTAGGGTATTGTCCACAGTAGATGACCATTACATGTATGTATGATCTGTATGTGTAATGTGTATTTGTAAAGCGCTTTGAGAGTCATTGATAAAGCGCTATAATAAATATAAGGATTATTATTATTATTATTATTAAGGTTAAGGGTAAGGGCTAGGGTTAAGCATGTGTTGGTTATGGTTAAGGTTAGGATAAGTCTCCAGGAAATGCATGTAAGTCAATGTAATGTCCCCTGAAGTGATGTATACATGGTGTGTGTGTGTGTGTGTGTGTGTGTGTGTGTGTGTGTGTGTGTGTGTGTGTGTGTGTGTGTGTGTGTGTGTGTGTGTGTGTGTGTGTCTGAGACTGTTGTTTGGTTACATTTGTGTATGTCTTAGCTGCAGAAGAAAAGCTCATGTAATTAAGTAACATGCAGAGATCAGTTAATGTGTGTGAGTAGCAGTCAATATCAGTGTGTGTATTTGTGTTTGAGTCAGTATTGAAAGAAACAGGAGAAGCAAACATATTAGTGTACGTAACACTAGAGGGTGGCACAGCTAGAGTCCTTTGGTGTCCATTGATGGGGTAAGAAATGGATACTGAACATGCTGGTTATGACAGCTACACCAAACCTGTTTTCTCTTATCTCGGTTTGTCTTGTGTTGTGCGGCCAACAAATAGTGTTAGGCCTGGATCTGCCTAGTCTTGGGCCTCAAACATAAAACATATTTTAATCTGTATAAATAGACAAATGTTCATAGATGTAAAAAAGCAGTGATAATTAGGCCTACAGGTGGCCTGTGTGCACTCAGTGTTGGGGTTAGGGTTAGGGTTAGGGTTAGCTTCACTTCATGTTTTCTGCTGAAATGTTGAATGTTGCTTGTTTATGAGCTACAGGTTCAAATCAAAAGGTGATACACGTGCATCACTTCTGCATTGTTTTATTCCAAAGAAGAGTTGATGTTTTAGTAACAAGGGCCTTTCCCAAGACATCATCAATCAAAGAAAAGCATTTGTGGCCAAAAAGTGAATGCTCTTTTTAAATGAAACAATGAAGAGTTGAGAAAAGTGTGACAAATGTTTCTACAAAAGGGGATTATGTTCATGTACTGAAAAAGAGACAAAGCATTTTGTCACGATCTGTCTGTGTTGTGTTTTGTCTTGTCTAGATCTGTCTTTGGTTTTCTGTCTGTGTTGTGTCGTGTCTAGATCTGTCTTTGGTTTTCTGTCTGCGTTGTGTCGTGTCTAGATCTGTCTTTGGTTTTCTGTCTGCGTTGTGTCGTGTCTAGATCTGTCTTTGGTTTTCTGTCTGCGTTGTGTCGTGTCTAGATCTGTCTTTGGTTTTCTGTCTGCGTTGTGTCGTGTCTAGATCTGTCTTTGGTTTTCTGTCTGCGTTGTGTCGTGTCTAGATCTGTCTTTGGTTTTCTGTCTGCGTTGTGTCGTGTCTAGATCTGTCTTTGGTTTTCTGTCTGCGTTGTGTTTTGTCTGGTTTAGATCTGTCTTTGGTTTTCTGTCTGCGTTGTGTCGTGTCTAGATCTGTCTTTGGTTTTCTGTCTGCGTTGTGTTTTGTCTGGTTTAGATCTGTCTATGGTTCCCTGTCGTTAGTTTCCCTGGTGTGTCCCTGTGTTTTCTCCTCCCTCCTCACCTGTGTCTTGTTTGTATGATTAGTCTTGTGTGTATTTAAGTTCTGGTTTTTCTGTCTGTCTTTGTCGGTTCGTCTGGTGTAATGACTTGGTCTGTGGTGAGTGTTCTGTTCAGTCTTTGTTAAATCGTTTAGCCTTCTAACTTTCTTTTAGCCTAACCATATAAATATATAAATGTATATATATCTATATAAAATTGACAATAAAAAATAAGAAAGTTTCAGAATAGGTGTTGCTGGAAGTTTATATTATAGTGACTAGTAAATGTCTATCCTAGTCATCAGATTGGTAACATATCAGCTAGCTGGTAACATGCTAGCACTAGCTATCCACTATAGTCCACCAAGAAGGGCTAACAAACATTAAATATTTTAACATCTAATACAAGATGTGTTTTTTTCACATCCTGACTAAAAGCCATGACTCTTTCGTGATCCGGTTGACCAAATATAATAAGCTGGCATACACACAATATGATAACCTCCACTATTGTCTGTCTGATGACTGATGACCACTTTCCTTAACAATACTGCACATATTAAATACATATAAACCTGATTCTGATTCTGAAACAATGGCACATATTTATTTGTTTCCCCTTTCTCCAGATCTTCATCTGTTTTTCTCTCTTTCAGTGATTGACACACAGGCACACACTTATATACACACACACACACACACACACCCAGCACATGTGCAGACATACACACACCAACCACACTATACCACTTCATTTTTCTTCTGTCACACAAAACTGATTTTATTTTCTTTCTGCCTCTTTCGTAAATACTCTTCTTTTGTCACTATCCTCTCTGTCTCTCAGCCCCAGTATAATGTAAAACCTGCCAGCCTGTTCCAGTCCACACCTCATCACCAACATACTGTGGAGGGCTACAGTGAGAGAAGGGGTAGGTAGGTCATATGAGTAAAAGAGGTAAGCCCCATAATGCCAAGTTTGTATAATTAACCTTGTCCATAGACCTCCTTTTCTTCATTGTTATTCCTATTGATTCCATAGTAACCAACACATCAGAGCGGTGCAGTGCAGTACTTCAGTATACCAATCTTCCCTTTAGAAAAGTATCCTTTGGAATTAACTTTAATGTTGACAAATCTGGTGAATGTAGAAGTTTGGGTGTTAGATAGAGGTTTAACCCTGACCTTAACCCTTTCATTTAGAAAGATAGAGACTGTCATTTGAACAATGGCATAAGTCCGAAGCAAAAGCAGCCAAATGTTTTTTCAAAATAGTAAAGCTGACTAAACATGATACGTAATTTGCTCTTTGCTAACCCGAAGGTTGCTGGCAGAGCCCTGTGGTGAAAACAGCTAGTTCAAATGTTTTAATGGTTACTCCATTGCTATGTCGGCTGTTTCACACAGCTGTCATCACAGCCGCAACATTTATCAAACTTTTACTTTAAGCGCAGCGTATGTGACCATTTGTAACGTTGCACGATGCTGAGGGTAGCACTTTCGCATAGTCGGACGGGAACACTGTCTCTACAGAAACACAATGTCGTTTTACGCCAGTTTTTCGCTAGTTCACATCTTGTTTTATTTTTAACCATGAACATGATCGTTACAAGCCTTAACCAAGGACATTTTAGCCTAAACCTAACCAAAGCTTTAAAGGAGAGGCGGCAGATTAGGAAATTAAAATGTTTTGTTATACTCATTGGTAACAGTTTTGGACAAAAAGTAAAGAAGCAAAACGGTTTCATGTTGCACCAATTGGAAATACGGAAAGACTTATGGATTATTTAGAAAGTAATAACAGCCTGTTTAAAGACTTGATTGATCATTTGGTTTAGTAGTTTTAGTATATTTGTGGTTCTATTATCTTCAAATATTCTTATAATCTACATATTTGTATTTTATTACTTTTCCATAACAATAGGATGGAGTTAAGACAGAAAATGAGTAACGACAATATCCAGAAAAAAGTACTAATGCTTCACATTTGTCTTTATTCCTTTCACTTTCTTCCCTTCAATCGTTTGTCATGCAGGTGAAGATTGAAGCGGTTCCTGTCCTAGGTCAAAGAGCAGGCTGCCCTACAATAACTCAGCCCCCTGAGTGTTGGCAGCAGGGCCCGGCCCATATGCCAGCCTACAGCCTGGCCTGGCTCGGTGGAGTCTGGCCTTGCCTGGATGGGGAGGATTGGCCTGGGTTGACAGCATTGGTCCAGGTGGATGTGAGCCATTTCTCTCCTCTGTCCAAATGGAAAAAGAGCCACTAGGGGATCCTTTATGCAATAATGATTCACTGGATGACATGATATATGTGTAATTACTGGGAATGGCTCACAGAAAGAAGACACATCATATCGCGCATGGCAGCCGATGGTAATTAGCTGTAATTAGGTGTTGGCTGGCATACAGAGAAATGTACGCCATTGATTATTGTTATTATGCTGCTCCAAATGAAAAGGAAACAAATCTATACTTCATTAATGCTACATTGTTCCTTTCTTACTATATTAGGTGTCGCCCCCAGTGTACCTATTGCTATCCAGAATGCTTTTCAATTAAAGTCTTTGTCTATAAAAGGCAAGACTTTACTGGTACACGTTTCTTTATTACATCATTTATTAACACACTGATTCGCTTTGCCAAATACCATTTGCAGGAACCATAAACACTGCCTGTAATATATTCAATGTCAAAGGTTTTTCCATTGAAGAAATTGTAATGTGTTGCACAAAGGTTAAAACAAATGAGATCAGCACTGGGCTATGAAGTGATTCTGGCTGCAATCAGATCAAACCGTAAGTCTCTTCCAAAAATGAATTGCACAATTACAAAAAAAAACGTTTTCTTTCCTGCATGTCAGACATGTCCAATAAATCAAGCAAAAGTGAACCATTTACATTTGTTGTGTAGGTGGGCCAGGATATTTTAATTAATTATGTTGTTGGCATAGTCACCAGTGAGGAACATTGATCGCTTTGAATGGGGCCCTCTCTCCTTTCTGTTGACCCTACTGCAAACAAATTGACGAAATAAACAATTGTAACTAACATCATTAATGATGATGGTTTAAAAGGGTTAGGGTTATAATCTCCAGGACACAAAGTTGGGTTTTGTCATGATGGCTTTTGTAGGTGAATATTTATTTTTTCCCTACCTGGCTCTTTGTCTTAAGACCCTGCTTACTTCCTCAAGGCCATGTTCTCTCCTTTCACTTCGGAGACCCATTATAATCAAACTTTCTTATTCCAGTAATCTGACAGTTTCCCCTGTTAAGACCTTCCTCATCAGAGCTGCAGCACATTTTCTTGTTCCTGTCTGAAAGTTATCTTATATCACTAAGCAATCCAGCCTACTGTCGAATTCTCCTGAACCGCAACCGTCCAGTTCCTAAAACAAGGAATTTGCTTCAGTCTCTCTCAGGCCATTCTCAAACCATCCACAAAATTCTAATCAAACTTTCTTATTCCAGTAAACTGACACCAATGCACCTATTGCCTCCATCAGACCTGAAGCACATTTCCTCATTCCCTGTCAGAACGTCATTTGATGTCACAATGCACATACAGTTCTCCTTCACCGCAACCTTCAAGTTCCTACAACAAGGAATGTGCTTCGGTCTCTAGGACACCCAGCCCAATCTTTAAGATTCAAACTCCCTTCGAGGCTTTTGACCACCATCGCAGCTCCTTTTCTGTGTGCATGTGTGTGTGCCTCCATGTAATGATAGACACCACAGGGATAGGTGATGAAAGGTCACCCCCATCTGTGCTCTCCACTGTTGTGTATGTGCCAGTGTGTGCTTGAGAAAACAAAAGAGGCCAGGCAGCGATGCGGACAGATAATCAATGGTGGACTTACTGCCTCATAACTGGCCTGGTTAGG
The DNA here is from genome assembly GCF_902827175.1 of Gymnodraco acuticeps. NCBI lineage: Eukaryota > Metazoa > Chordata > Actinopteri > Perciformes > Bathydraconidae > Gymnodraco > Gymnodraco acuticeps. The sequence continues at coordinate 3,610,661 of NW_022990558.1, forward strand.
AACTCAGTCTCCATCTCCTAGCACATGTCATCACCACTCCGTCATCACAGAGAGAAAAAAGGCAGAGTATGATTGAAGGGAGGGGGGGTGGGCCAGCTAGACTGCCCCCACATTCAGCAAGCGAAACAAACACAAGAAGAACATTTCCTTGAATGTGACCAAAGACAGTTTTTTTTGTGCTGGACTTCTTTAAATATTATAGATAACCGGCCAAACATGAACAACCTTACACCAATCTTCAATGATACTTATTTTCCTACTTGCTAAACATTGCAAACCTTCATCTCAAGATGACCTTGGGAAAACTTTATATCACATCATTTGAAAATAATCTGAGGCTTTTCTCTCAGTGTTAAGTGCAGACTTCACAATATTTGAAGTAAAATTATAACAAATCATACATGATCTCAGCTTTGGCTCAGGAAAAAAAGCATTTTGTACATTAATCAGAAGACCCGTGGTCAAATGTTTTGCTTCTCTTATCCGCAAGTCAAAGAGTTCTTTACAACATTTTGAAGATGAAATCGCTCATGATGGCAAAACCATCGGTGTGTGTTTGAGCAATAGCTTTGGATGATGATCTGTTTGGCACTCTGTAGATTCAAGATTCAAAGGGTTAATTATCATATAGTGTGTGGCCACTATGAGTGTTTAAATGTATATGGGTAAATGTTGAAACCTAGTATAAAAGTGCGTTGAATAGTTAAAGACTGGAACGCTGGTATTCATTTATATATGAAAGTGAATTTACTGATACAATCACTTACTGACAAAGAAATTCCAATTCAAGATAAAAAAGAATCAGGGTCTACAGTGGCCCTCTATTTATTATGAACCTGCCAGTGGTTGACTGTTAATATGAATAGTACTTAAATACAAGTAATATTCTGAATGGGTTTTTAAACAAACTGTTAAAAAGCCATCTTGAATATTCTGGAAAATCAAGTGTCACAAAGCTGAAAACATGGCGTATGATATGTATTACCCAGTAGATGGTTAGATACATATTCTTCTCAACAAGATCCTGATTTGGATCTGACAGTTGTGTTCTCAAATGGGCAATACAGCAAACTAATAGTTTAATGCATGCCTAGAGCAAGTACTGACTTTACAATCTTAGGCAAAATTCCTTTTCAGGGGGTGGTGAAGCCTGCCAAAGTTGCTTATGTGGCTTTCACACCAGCGCTTTTCCCGTTCTAGCTCCGTGCTAGAGCTTTTCTGCTTCAGCTCCGGTTTCCCTTTTCTGCTCCCGTTTTGTTCACACCGCCCAGAGCCCGACTGGTGCTGCCGCTGCTGCGTCATGACGTCACCGTTTACATCGCTGATTTGCTCCCCAACGGCGTTACAACAACAACAACAACAACAACAACGGGGGACTGCGTCGGGTCGATGGTCGTGTTGCTTTTAATCACACGAAGCCAGATTAAATTAAATAACGACTTCTCCAACCTTATACTTTGCTCCAGAGTGCCGTGGTTAATTGTTTATTAATGTGTTTCTGCAGCATTTACCGACCGCTGCAGTACTGCTCTTCTACGGGAGTTTATTCTCCCGTTAGCTCCGGGTTAGCTCACACTGCAGCGGCCGCTCTAAAGTATTCACTGTCTGACTGTCACACAAGCAGCTGATACATATTCCCAGTTCCCCTTAAGTAAATCAGTCTGAATTGACGCTGTTTGGCATCACAACGCTGTTATGAAAGTTTCTCTGGTATAAAATGGGTGATGTTAGCATAGCAACCGAAGCTAAACTGACTACTTGCTATTGCTATCCTATTGTGGCATAAACCGTTTTCTACAGGCACATTTTACCGGCGTATTTTTCATTATGATTCTACTTGTGATAGTCGGACACGACAACCTGTGCAGCCCATGTATTGATTCCATCCGATAGCTGCTATAATACAAAACAAAACGTCTGCCTCTCTCCACAATGATCAATAACGGCCCGTCCACACAGCGGCGTGCGTTGAAGCTTCCAACGCTTCTGCCCATTCACTTTGAATGGGGTGACGTCACTTTTAGCCGAAATGCATTTTGGGAAGCGACGTGGAGCGTTGCTGGCGTAGCTGGCGTCAAAAGTTGAGCAATGTTCAACTTTTGACGCCTCTGTCGAGGCGTCAGCCAATTAAATCCCGTTTATTCAAATCTGCCAGTACAATCGCATAGCCAATCAAACCGCGTGTATGCTGGGAGAGACTACGCAGGTCATTTCCTCATATTCAAAAAAATTGAGGGGAAATTCATTATAGCGGTAATGAATCACCCGGTGCTGAATGATCAGTCTCTGTTCATCTACCGGGATACAAACCGGAGGAGCGAGGCTTGGAGGGAGGTGGCAGACAGTGGGTGAAACTGGTAGGTTTTCGCCTGTTTGGGGATTTTATATCCAGTTGACTTCGTTTTAACATTGCTATTGCTTTGTATGTCGGGGGCGGGAGATTCATGTGATTGGTTGTTGGTCGTGTTGCTCGCAAAACATCCCCAAGCTTCAGATACGCCCACCTCCAAGCGTCAACGCACGCTGCTGTGTGGACGCTCCGTTACAGTGAACGGATGGTCAAAGTAAGGTACAAATAAACAGAATCACACGAAGCCTGGTTAGTGTTGCCTGACTTTATAAAGTGTTTTTTTTTTTTACAAGTGTGTGATTGCCTTCTAGTGACTTTGCTCAGCGCTACTGCTTGTAGGCAGACATGACGAGACTCTTCAGTCGACCCATGTTCAGGGGAGGTGGGTTTAGTTTCCTGCACGCCTCTTAGCTCCGGAGTCTTGCTTCTGGACCGACACTTTTTTGGAGCTTGAAACAAACCGGATTCCGGAGCTTAGAGGCGGCGCCGCTGCGGTGTGAGGAGGAAAAACCGGTACTTTTCAGGCTCTAGCTCCGAGCCAGCCCTGAAAACGCGTTTGTGTGAAAGGGGCACGGGTCACCATTTCTGTTACTGTAGTTTTCAAAGCAGAATTTAGACATGGTACCAGGGACTGAAAAGTTTACACTTTGATGAACAATGTTGATCTCCAACTTCAGTTAAATCAGAATTTCTCACAACTCTTTGCAAATGCCAGTAGCAGATATTTCTTCCTACCTAAAGACTATTCACTTTGTTAAATCACACATAAAAGCTTTGATGTGACACTCTTATCTGTTTCATGAAAAAACAATTATTTGCGTTCTAAAATTCTCCATTACACATAAAATGATCTTTTCCTTGTTTTCTGGGATTCTTCTATGGTTAAGGTTTGGCTAGATTTATTCTCAAACACTAGTTTATTTATGGTTTGGGTCCAACTGTAGGAACATTCATCATATCATAATCAATTAGTGATCCTTAGGGTTAAATTGTTGTCATGTTTAATAAAAACATTTTCAAAAATGAACAAATGTGATTAAATGTTCTTCTTACCCTCGTGTTCGGAGGTTTTGAGGCAACCTTGGCTCCTACAACAGACAAGATTCATTCAAATTTTGTTTTAGGGAGTCTTAAACATGCACTGTATTTAGGCATTCAAACTAGGGATGCACGATAATTATCGGCCCGATAATTATCGGTCCGATATTAGGAATTATAACGTCATCCCGATAAACCCGATACCAGTATTAATAGCCCCGATAATATACAATATATTTTTTGGGTAAAAAAAAGAAAAAAATACTGCGGTGTGGGTGGATTGGGATGAGGGGCGCTTGTTTTTCACTCGGCTCCTCCCGTTTTGCCAGTACTGTGGTATTAGTGGTTTAGGAAGAGGGGAGTTTTTCACAAATCCAGCGCTCCCTAACTCGTGAAGCCAGGACAGTAAACAAACATGTCGTCGGTGGTATGGGCATTGGAGCTATGTGCAACTCAAGGCATATGCTCGAACCGGAGCTGCCTGGACGCTGCAATCATGTTGCGCACTATCCGAGCTGAGTGTGCTGACTTTTCGTACAATGTCCCACTGTCTGGCTTCCTGCATAAAGTCAAGTGCTCGGCACAGTTGTGGCGAAATGTCGCTCCTCTGTTTTCATTTAAACAGCTCCGTATATCCGTTAGCGCAGCTAGCTAGCACCAGATGCTAATAACAACAATGCACGTAAGGTCTCTCTCTCGCTCGCTCGGGCCACACACACACACACCCTCCCGGTCCTCCAGATGGCCAGTCGGTGCCTGCCGGTGAGCGTGGAAGTGTGGTCTGCCACAAGCGGGCAGCAGGAGCGGGGCTGTCAGCATCAGCTTGTAGATGGTATTTTAAACTCGATGCGCTCTGAAACTACGGGGCGGCCGAGGAAAAAAAATACACAAGCGTTAATCGCGTTAAAATAATTAGTGGCGTACATTTTTTTTAATTATCGGTTATCGGTATCGGTCTTGAGAAGCAGGAAGTTATCGGTATCGGTATCGGTTTCAAAAAAACAATATCGTGCATCCCTAATTCAAACCAACAACTAATGCTTTCATTTTTTAAGATTTTTAGTAATTGCACTGGATACAACTGCTCAATAGATAATTTTCCTAATCTAATTGCAGGATCTTTTTGGGGCTTTTCACATTAACCTGCATATTTTCAGAAAGTTCTTCTCTGTCTCAGCAGTGGCAGGGTTCTGGGCACAGGACATTTCCCCGTAGGCCAACTGCTGTTTTCCCATTATGCCCCCAGTTGGGAGCCGACCACATGCCCAAGGCGCTCCCAGATCCATGTCCGGCCGAGCTCCTGCCTGTTATGGGACGTAATTGACTTAATCAATTAGGAAACAGGAGCCATGCATTTTTTATCTGCTGCGTATGGAGATGTCTGACCGTAAGTGTGTGTATGTGTGTTGTCATACTTGTGTGTTCTTTCATTTCAGTCTGACTCTACAATAAAGAATTGCAAAAGTATATAATCAAGTTCTATTGAGTAAACACATATAACTCAGACCACATTTAGTAACACTCATTTCTCATAGTGCTTATTTCCATATACATTCAAGACCATTGAGAAAAACACCCGCTGCAGATTATTATAATCATAAATATAATTCAATTAATGTCAAAAACAGGATATTATATAAGGTTACTTAGTATCTGTGACTATGAAAGAGATTATGAATTGGTATGTTTTGTTCCGATAAACCACGTTGCATTATTAAGAGTCATTTCCTAAGGATATTCAGAAATATATACAATTATTAAAGAGGACATATTATGCACATTTTTAGGTTCCTATTTCCATATTGTGTATTATGTCCAAAAAGCTTTTTATTTTCTCATACTGCCTGTGCTGCAGCACCTCTTTTCACCCTCTGTCTGAAACCAGAGCCCAGTTTGCTCTGATCGGTTAGCTGGCCGGCTCTGTTGTTATTGGTCAGCCGCTTAGGGTTGTCCCTGCCCCTTAGTATATCATGTACAACATGTTGAAGCGCCAACAAATAAAAGCGAGAGTGTTACATAGTGGTGTCAGTTTGTCACAGAAGTAAACAATTAATCAAATGGAGGTGTTTCAGGCAGGGGGGGGGGGGATGTGTGGGAAACTCCCTCTGGAGGGAACACAGGGAATTTAGTCTTTACAGACCAGAAAGGGAGCACCCCAAAAACACAATAGCTTTTAGGGAAACTACCGCAGCAACTCTGTCTTATTGTTAAAGCACTAATCCTTGAATTAACTAACTTGAATTGGCCTCCTGATAAATTACATTATATTGTATGAAAATAGTTCAACATTTGTCTGGAGCACAATGTGTGTCAGTGCTGAATGTCTTGCTGCAACAAAAACCGCCCTGTTATATCAGTAACAGCTGCTCTTACATGGCATAGCATTGATATCCAAGATGGCTGCCAAAGCTTGGGGGAACAGGAAATGGGGGGGGTGAGGGTGGGGGCTTACAGTGCAGGAGACAACAGCTGGCTGACAGTCACAAATGAGTAAACAAAGGCTGCGAGACTCAGCCATTTATTATGGCATAAGTAGGCATTGTTGTTATTGTTGTCGGCAGAGAAAAAGGGAGAGGTGTGTGTGTGTGTGTGTGTGTGTGTGTGTGTGTGTGTGTGTGTGTGTGTGTGTGTGTGTGTGTGTGTGTAAGGGGGGGGCACCGCAGCTAGGAGTAGACTTTGAAATCAATTATCGAGCATTCCCTGCTGTGACAAGTACCTCAAACACTGCAGTGTATGCATACACACTGACACAATTGAAACACACCGACACACACAAGTTGAAGAGTAGGAGGAAATACATCGAAGGAGTTGAGCCCTTTTGCAACTGTGATAGGCGGCATCTAACTCATACTTGCCAACCCTCCCGATTTTCGCGGGAGACTCCCGATTTCATTGCCCTCTCCCGGTTTCCTCCCGGGGTCATATTTCTCCCGCATTTCTCCCGATTTCTGACAAAATCAGATTTACTAAGGACTGTTTCCACTCAGACTTTAATACAGCTACACCATTGTTTGGTTTCCGTGGTAGCGCGTCTCTTTAGTAGCGCGCGCAACTGAAAGTCTGAGAGGGTGAGCCGATAGTCACAGAAAACAGAACAAGAATCGACAACTATACCCTCTAACAGGGCCGCCCCTCCCTACAGGCCAATCACGCAGGCTGCATAGGGCCCCGCCCAGAGGGCCTCAGCTGCTGTGCGCAGTTCTTCACGAGAGTGAGAGGTGACAAGGGGAGCACGTCTGTAACCCGACACCGTTGCAATGAATCGACATCTGACCAATCACGGCTTTGATACGGCCACTAGTGCAGGTGAAGAGATGTCGGTGAAAAGACAGTTTCAGTCCGGAGCAAGCAAGAGGGGAAACAAAAAAAACATGAAGAAACTAGAGCATCACTCGAAGGAGGGTTATTGTATGAGTCAAATGTACAACTTGCGAATGTTGTATAAGTCAAATTGCCAATTGCCATATTAAAACATCAGCTGCAACTCACGACATGAAGAAGGCAGTCTCTGCAGAGCATATAGGCTAATGGAGATGCAGTTATTTCCAGCATTCTTTATTTACCATTCATTCAAGTATGTGATGCCTTTTATCTGCTAATGTACAGGAGGAAGAGTGATACTGTCTGTCTAGTTTGCTTACATAACAGTTAAAGTTTGCAGCCTAAAAAACATGGAGCATTTTTTCCCCTTTTATTCATTTTTATGTCAATTTGCACATTTCATGGTGATGCTCAGCCTCTCCCCTTAACTCCTAACAGTCATCATCATGGTGATGCTCAGCCTCTCCCCTTAACTCCTAACGGCCCGTCCACACAGCGGCGTTGGAAGCTTCTTCCAACGCTTCTGCCCATTCACTTTTCGCCGAACTGCATTGTGGGAAGCAGAGCGGAGCTTTCCTGGCATTTCAGGCTGCAAAAGTTGAGCAATGTTCAACTGTTTAAGCTTCTGAAGCTTTCGGTGGAAGCGTCAGCCAATCAAATCATATGCCAGTACTAGCTCTAGCCAATCAAACCGCTGCTTGTGTGTCAGGGGTGGGAGATTCATGTGATTGGTTGTTGGTCGAGTTTCAGACACTCCCGCCGGCAAGCTTTTTCCAAAGCCGCTGTGTGGACGGGCCGTAACAGTCATCGTCATGTCAACCACAACACAGAGAAATACTGAGAGAAATGTGTGTGTGGTTGTTGATACATTGCTGACAGAGGGAACTACGTTTGAATACAGATTTAAGAAATATCAGTTTTTGAGCATGTCATAAGCATGTTTTGTCTTGACTATATTACAACTATATTTTAATAAAATATAGTATTTATATTATTGAATTGATTATGATTATTATTATTAGTAGAAGTAGTTTATTTGCATTCATTATATTTTAATCTTTTTGAGGCTAGTATTTGGCAGGAAATGCAGACGTACCTGTAAACGCATACTGAACGACATACATGCACATTTACCATTTACCTCAATGTATAAAAAAGTAACCGTTGATAATAATAATAAACAGGAGTTATATTTGCAAAGTGGGGGGGGGGGGGGCCTCATCTCACAATGTCGCTTGGGGCCCCATGTTGGCCAGGGGCGGCCCTGCCCTCTGCTCACCCCTTTCCTGAAAAATAAAGGTCCAGCCTGCTCCATCAAGGATGGTGCTACAGGCTGCAAGACAGTGCACATGCAACTACAATAAGCATGTGTAGTGTTAATCTAATACAGCTCCGGCGATCCACTAACACCCCCCCCCCCCCCTGCGGTGGTTTTGAAATGCTCCCGATTTCTGAGGTCACAAGGTTGGCAAGTATGATCTAACTTGATCAGGTAATGGGCAGGTGCATTCATATCAACCAAATCACCATAGTCCAGCACAGGTCAAAAGGTCTTTTCCTGGCCTCAAGCGAGAAACAGGACTTGTTCCTGTAAAAGAAACCTAGCCTAACCCTCGGCTTTCTAAGCAGATTATTGACCTGAAGTTTCAAAGAGAGACAATCATCAAGCCATATACCAAGGTATTTATAACAGGCAACCACTTCAAGTACTTGTCCTTGTGTAGTAACAATATCCAAAGTGGTCTCTGGAGGCTTTTTGGCTTTTGAAAATAGCATTACCTTAGTTTGATCAACATTTAAAAGAAGCTTGTGAGCTAGTTACATGCTGAATGCTAGGAAACTGAAGACACTATTTGAGTTTGCTTATTTAATATGTTGTCTCATTACTATTTCATGTGCAATCCCTTCTCTACATGCTGCTATAACGAAAATAAAAACCTTAATTTGGATCAACAAAGTATATCTAATCTAATCTTATCTAGTAATGCTCTCGGTAGAGAACTGTAACAGATGACTAGGATTGAGCTTTGTCATTAGCTCATGGATTGACACTGTAATGTCTGCAGGTGTGTGAGTTCAGGTGGATTGCCAGCACACCTCACATGTGGTCCAGCTAAGGGGGGGGGGGGGGGGGGGTGAGAGGTCAGAGGGCTGCAGAGCTGCACTCAGCCGGATAATAAGGGATTTTCCTCTCCAGAGCCTGAATCCTCACTTTCATTCAGAAGCATACTGTACACACTCAGACGTCTCTATTCCTCAAGTGAGCGTCAGGAAGAAGCAGCAGGTCAGACTTCTTCCTGGAATGAAAACTCCTCTCCTCCTGCAGGGCATGGACTCCAATGTCATATTCATCACCATCTCTCCGCCTTAACTCTTCCTCACCGCTCACTCTCTCATGCCACATATCAACTCATATCAGTTTCTCTTTCTCCTCGGGAAACACTGACATGCACCTCACTGCAGCGTGTTCTATTCTCTCCTTTATCGTTCCATGATGTTCCTTCTCTGCAAAAAGATGGGAGTTTTTAGAGAGGGATCCATTCATTAAGCAATGGCAATAGCAAACATTTGGAGATCTTCGCCGGCACTCCCACTCAAGGATCAGAGAAGGTAATCTTGTCCTGCTGACATCAAGACAACATCCTTTGTGAGATGCCTCAGAAAATGGATTTAGGAAACGTGTAGCAGCGCTCCCAAGGGCACGGCGCTGACAAATAGTTAGATTCTGCATGAATGCTCCGGAGCAGAGGAGAGAGAATAAGAGAAATCAGCATACTGTGGCATTAATGAGGAAGAAAGACACGAAAGCACAATGCAAAGATCCTTCTAGAAGTTGGAGAAAGACTCCACAGAGTGAGAGATGTCTGCACTGGAGGCTGCTGAGGGGCTGCTGCCTCAGGCCAACACCTGGGGAGGCCCCAACGCTGGCCAGGCCTCCAACCCCCCCCCCCCCACACACACACACACCTCACAGTATTTCCACATGACATCAACTGCCCAGAGCCAGAATCAATGGTGCCAGACTCCAGCTGCAGATGTGTTTAGGTCCCTGTGCTTATTTGGTTTACATTCAAAGGAGCTCGCCGGTTTGCCCTGGAGGGGCCGAATGATGGAGATGATCTCGCTCCACCGTAGCTGGGTTCGATTCAAATATCCGCTTCAAGTGGTTCACCTTTACTACACAGTTTGTTGTTAGGAGTGATATTAGTTCAGTTAAATGCAAAATGCTGTGATTCTGGCTGCTGCAGTAATTACTCAGGTCCACATCGCGCCTTGCAAAGAGTCTTTCGAGATCAAGTGATCTATCCAGCATGCTCTTATCTGCGTAGCCGCTCAGCACTTGAAGTGGGAAATATTATAATTCAGAAAAGAGCTGATGACTTTGTTTAATCAATCAATCGATCAACAAATGTTAATAGCTAATAAATAGCCCAATATAACAAATCACACATTTGGGATTAGGGATTCTACAGTCCGTACAGTTCTTATACAGTCACAGCGTCTAACTGATTATGGCAACCGGCCCACCAATGACTCATGATCCAGACTTAAAAAGGCCCTATTACTGATTTTGGGGGTTTCCCTTTAGTGTAGTGTTTTTATATAGGTTTTTGTGCATGTAAATTGGTCTGCAAAGGCTAAAATCCCTGTGTTCCCTCCAGAGAGAGCCCCCCCCCCCCCCCCCCCCATGTCAGAACGCCTCCATTGAACTCCTTTGTTTACTTCTGTATTATAATGATATCACAATGTAACACTCACACTTCAATTGGCTGGCGCTCCAATACATTATACGTGATAGGCTAAGGGGCGGGACATCTCTATGAGGTTGACCAATCACAACAGAGCCGGCCAGCTAACCAATCAAAGCAGACTGGGCTCTGGTTTCAGACAGAGGGTGAAAAGAGGTGCTGCAGCACAGACAGTATGAGAAAAATAAAGAGCTTTTTGAACATTAAAGCATGGAGACATGTAGAGACACTACATACCTGAACCTAAAAATGTGCAGGATAAGGACCCTTTCACCTTTAACACCGGTAACCTGTCAGGTAAGAGACAAACAACTCCAGCAATGATGCCTCGGATCTTGAGTTACAGCATTTCGAAGAGGAGGCCGTTTTTGACCATGTCTTTTAGACAGAAGCATTACAAAGGCCGAAAAGCAGCATGGAAGCAGATTGAACGGATGGTCCCTGGATGTTGCTGTTGGTGAGTGTTGTATTTGATTTGTTTTACACTGATCGTCCTCTTAGCTCCACGGCTGTCAGACTGAGCAGTGAAACGTATTCATACAAAGTGTCTTCTGGTTTGTGTTGATGATGAAAAAACAAAGTCAAACCACTATTTAGCTGTAAAAACAGATGATCAAATCCATGGGGGCAAAGCTAGTTCGTCATTCAACAGCCGGGATACATTGGCAAGATTTGATTTGTCAAAGACATCAAAAAGGAGGCTCTCCAAAGCCCCCTATAGGCACCTTTCGGACAAGAAATGTAAATCTAATGGCTACCAATTACTCTATTGGCTACATCCAACTTTCAGTCCACTTCTGTCTTAATACAGATCCATTCAAAATCTCCATCTAACCAGTATCCAGGTTGTCAGCACTATAGTTCAAAAGATGCAGTAATAAAGATCATATTGTAAAAAGCATTATGCTACAGGGTTTTTGAGGCGCATCTTAAAATCTGCTGACGAAGAGCTTCCAACTCAAACCCGCCCTAAAAGTTCTGCTAGGTGTTTTTGGAGGAAAAGCAGCTTATTCAAATTCAAAGATCGCTGTTGCCAGGGTTCAACAAAGTATCGCCCTCCAGCTAATAGGGGTGTCACGGTTCACAGAAGTCACGGTTCGGTTCGTACCTCGGTTTGGAGGTCACGGTTCGGTACGGGTTCGGTACAACAAGAAAAAGCAAAAAAAGTCCCAAATGCATAATTCCAGGTTTGTTGTTATTTATGATTGAACAGTAGTGCAAGTTTCAGTTTAAAAATAAAGAACTCTTTTTTGAATAATGAACTGTATTACACAGTTAAAAACAAACCATACACAGTACACTCAGATGGCCATATTATCTATAATGGCTGAAACAAAAAGGTTTCATCAAGCTGTAAAACTAAAAAGAATGTCTTGAAAATATTACATCATAAATAATAAGAAAGTGTTTCAAGAGCGCATAGTCGTTGAAAAACATATGCCAAAAGCTTCCGTTATTTATTTTGGTCTCTCGGCTTTCATGTCTATTGGTTTATAAAAACAGCGGGGATCAGCTGTTGAACTGCTGTTGTCTTTTGCCGGGCTCAGGTGATTGGCAAATCTGGGTGATGCCTTCTGATATGATTTAGCATGTTTGGCGTGTGTTATATTAGCATACCGCACCACTGTAGAACAACGGCGACACACCGTCCTCGTCCGATCCACCACTCGCACTCCATCGTTATTGTAGTCCACAGGGAACCCGAAATGTTCCCACACAGCTGATTTAAAAGAAGCAGGTGGGTTCTAGCTCCTGTGTGTTATCTGAAATCGCCATACTAACTTTTCTTCTTCTTGTATTTTGTTCGTTTTGTTGGTTTTGTTGTTGTGTTTCTTCTTGTTCTTCATTTGTTGTTTAAGGGCGGCTGGCAAACAGCTTTTAGGCGCAATACCGCCCCCTGGATTATATATAGTGTAGTGGATACTGCCCTGAATGACAGACTTTTTTCCCACTCGTAAAAAAAGGCGTATTCGTCGTGTGACTGCGTGTGCCGAACCGTGACGTCCGAACCGTGACGGTACGGGACGAATACGGATACCGTTACACCCCTACCAGCTAATGTTGGACTCCGGAGCTATTTGTTCCGCGCTGTCTCAGTTGGACTGTTTTAGCATTCTCCACATTAACAGGCCCATCATAAATCATGCAATATAACAAATGGACTTATCGTCTGCAGATAGTGATGCTCCTCCTCCAGAGCCCAGAACAAGAAAAGCAAAGGTCAAATGATTAGCCTTGGTGTGCCGGTGCACCTTTAATGATTGTGCCGAACCTTTGTGTTGGGCGCGTGCCTCCTCAGCACATGTAGCGCTTGTTAAATACAGAACAGAGAGATAAATTAATGAAGGCTTCCTCCCGCTGCTTCGTTGGCCTCTGCATAACCTAGTAGTGATGACTGAGCAGAAATGCGCTCTCACTGTAGCGCTGCTGTAACACTGTGCTAAAGTCACTTCACCGTAATAAATGCAGCACTGTGTTTTTGAACAATAAAAACCATGCTGTAATCAAAATGCTAGTTGTAAATTATTGTCAAACAGCCACAATTGGGTTTCGCTAATGTACGTCACTGAACCACAACACATATTTGTTATTAGAAATACTGGGGTTATTTTTACAGTCTACTTTGTTATGAGAGTTAGAATTACAAAAATAGGAATAACCTCTTGAGATGTATCATTTTATTTTTAAGTGGGCCGTCAATGATTAGCACAGTTATTATATTATATAATTGCAAATAGGAGGAAAATAAACACATAGACAAACAAATCAAATAATATCAATAATTGGAATAGATAACAGAATCAGGAAATCATACTCCAAGCAGTGCAAGAAAATGTATAATTTATTTATTTAATAAAAATTATAAATGTGAGTAATAAAGTAATAAAGTTATAAAACATTAAATTGAGGTTTGTTATGGACAGGTACAACCGATCCTTTAATTAGAGGACATGGCAAGTTTAAACAATTGTAAAAATGATCCAACATTCACAGGTATAATTATTCTAATCAGAGGGGGATTCAAATAAAAGCTTTCTCAGCAATTCATAATTAGAGGAAGATTGTACCATATGCTGTATTAAATAGGGTGAGTAATTGGATCGTATATATTTTTTAATAAATTGCAGATTGCAGCCAATATTGCGGTCTTCTAATAATGTGAGAGGGCAAATGAAGAGTCTTTATTTATGTGCAGTGATGAGATATGAAAATACAGCCGAGAATGCATTTGCACACTTTGTTATAATAAACCATATTTAGAGGTAAACAACTGAGTTTGGACGCACTCTGATATACAAAATGAGCTTTATCGTTTTGTAAAATTGTAATGGAAACTTTATTCTGACAGTAAATTATGAGTAAGATAAAGTTTCTTGATCAGTAATTTATTAAAAAGACACCAATGATGTACTCAGAATAATTAATATGGCATTTAAATGAAGGTTCAGAGTCCAGCCTATTCCTATGTTGTTATTGTCTTCAACCAGTTGCATTGGTGTGTTATATGTGTTATTGCATCCTATTTCTAATCATATGATTAATCAAATTGATTCCGTGGATTTCAACCTTCAATTTGCTTTTGTTTTGTAGCGCAGTTGGTTCCGCTATATTTATTTTGTAATGGAAAAAAAGGAATATAATGTGTTGCTGCACGTGACCATTTTCATGGCAAGAAAATGTAAAAAGCACAGCTTTACCGTGTCATATGGTGGTACAGGCAAGAGTAGCGACCAACTTCAAAAAAACATCTTTCTGTTTTTGATTCAAACATTTATCAAAAGGGTAGTAGTAATGAAAGTTTGATGTGATACCGAGCGCAATATATTACTATTTATTGATATTCTCCATCTTAAGTATATGGACATATTTGGCAAGATGGAGGAAGTAGTTCTTAATGTAATAACTATGATCTGTTAACACAATGGAAATAAAATCGTTACAGAAGTGGCTTTTTTTTTAAAGAATATTACCCAAAATACAAATGTGCCTTCCCAAAGAAGATAGGTCTTTCAGACTCCTTCTCACAGAACATCTCTATTACAGTATATCGCCTACACAAACAGTTTCAGCAGTGTTTCCTCAGCTCAGGGAAGCACCGGGCTGCTTGAATCACAAATGATCCGACATTTGGCCAAAAAAGCACCACTTCCTGTGAACCCTTCCACCAAACAAGTCCAATAGAATGAAACATGCAAAAGAGAGAAACACCGTCGCAAAGTGTGTTATGTGCTGCTTTAAACAGAGGACCTCATCTTCACTTCCTTCACTCTCTGTCCCCGGGCCTCTGGGCTCAACATCCAGCCATTTACTCTGTTTCGATCCCCAGCTTAGGGCCAATTATTAGCATGGTTATAGGATGCAAAGTGCAGTGTCAGTGAGAAATACAGTGCAAACACTCATTTAGCATGCCATCACAGGCATGGAGGGAGTGGAGGAAGGAGGGATGGAAGAAACAGAGCCATACCTGTTTCTTTCATCCCATACCACAAATGGAATTGATAGTGCATATATCACTTCAGTAGCACTCTATACAGATGCAGTGTGGAGGGAAGATCATACCGAAAAATGTGCAGCCTGCAACATTTAAATGGAGAATACTCTACTATGCAGATGTAACCAATACAGACAAAAGAAATGTATATTGTTCCTAGTGTGGAACATAAAGTAAGGAAGGTTATAAATGATTGTATGTAAGGATTGGCGGATGGAGGGATGTTGGAAAAAAGTTTTAAGGCTGTTGCTGAACCAAACAGTACAAAGATTTCCCACATTTATATGTAATCATTGTTAGACGTTATATGAGCTGTTCACATTCAATTGCATATTGAAAGTTATGCGCTCATTATCTTCTTATGAGTTATCACTTATTGTTCGATCAGCATAGCTAAACGAAGGCGATTCATTATGGATTCAAGCAAAAACAATAATTATTTATAGTTTTTTCCTGTCCGACTTTGTCTATTTAAAGTTCAACATGTTGTCATTTTGCATGCAGTAAATGTAAAATCCATTCAGGTATACAGGCCTATAAATGAGATATATTGCATATATGATGAGAGAGTTAACATAAGTAAATAATAAAGAGTCTAGCAGCCTACATGTGGAGTAAAGCATCATCCTTCTCATGAAGCTTTCAGACAAGCTGCTGTTTCTAGGCAGCACTTCCAGGAATATCACATACACAATCAGACAGAAAAGGGTATTAGTATGGCCACATGTTGATTCATTACATTACTATGGTTCATTTGGGACATGTCTCCATGCTTTCATGTTCAAAAAGCTGCAGCTGCCTGTGCTGTAGCACCTCTTTTCACCCTCTGTCTGAAACCAGAGCCCAGTCTGCTCTGATTGGTTAGCTATGTTGTGATTGGTCAACTGCTTAGAGATGTCCCGCCCCTTAGCCTATCACATACAATGTGTTTGAGTTATTGCCAATAGAGACTTGACTTTTACATAGTGATGTCTTTATATATACACATTATATACAGTCTATATATATATATTATAAAACAAGACAGCAAAGGGAAAACTGCCAAAACCACAAGAGGGCCTCTTTAAGAATGTTACCTAAGGGGATCAAACTACTGGCCCAATGATTTTGTACGCCCTTTGCCCCTAAGCCACAACTAACCCCGATGTAGAAGTCTTTAAAAAGTAGCATCCAAGACCAACAGAAAAATCCATAGGGTGCAATACCTTTTCAAATGAGTGTTAAAGTCAACTGAGGACGTAATTAAGGATTGTAGTTAACTCTCCTGAAAATATAATTGAGGACTGTCTACCAGCGACGTGCAGTCAGGGGAGGCAGAGCCTCACCTGTCATACTCCAATGTAACGGAAACACAACTAAAGAAAAACTAAATAGTAATAATAATAAAATGTCTCCACTGATCTGTGTTGTAAATGTGATTTCTGTTTGATTCCAATCGTTTTTTATAGTCAAAATCAGCAAATTTGACGAGCTCCGCTACAACTACATGGGAGCGATGAGAAGTGAGGCAGGGACGAGCTCTGCCTCACGTAAGCCCACAGTAACTGGCTGGAGCGCGGGCACTAATGTAACGCGGGCACTTATTTTGTGAGCGCGCTCAAGCCAGTTACTGTGTGGTGAGGTGAGGCACAGATGAGATCTGCCTCACCTCAGAATGCATCACCTCACAGAAACTGGCTGGAAAGCGGGCACTAAGCGCATGCCTGCATCATCTCAATGTATGTCACCAATGTAATGTTTGTAGATCCCTTTATTACATTTATCCTCGCCATCCATAGTCTCTAAATAACTTATTTCACGTATATATGATATTTAGGCTCGCTGGTCTCATCATACAACGGCAATGAAAAAAGAACCAGGGGAGGCAGCCATAACCTCTGCCGCACTGAAGGGGGCGCAAGTGAGCCTACAGGTTCTTGTTGCTACTGTTATTCTACACAGAGACGCGAACAACAAGCTAGACTTTTGAAACTAGAGGAAGATAAGGAGGACTTTTACAAAAATGTAATGGAGATTGTTGTCCAGAAGGATAGCATGGACTTCATCTTCAAGTCACGGTAAGACCACAATTGTAATGAAAATGGGATCTTACTAAGAAAGAACAATCCAATATTTAGATTTTGGGTATCCTTTTGTTGAACGGTCTGTTTAAAATGAATCGAAGCATCAGACT
Organism: Gymnodraco acuticeps; assembly: GCF_902827175.1. Classification (NCBI taxonomy): domain Eukaryota; kingdom Metazoa; phylum Chordata; class Actinopteri; order Perciformes; family Bathydraconidae; genus Gymnodraco; species Gymnodraco acuticeps. The sequence continues at coordinate 3,627,784 of NW_022990558.1, forward strand.
AAAAAAGCTTTTGAAAATAATTTCGATTAAGGTCAAAATATGATATTTGTAAATCTGACTCTGAAAGAGTCAGTGCCTCACCAGCCATGAACCTCACCGCACGTCACTGCTGTCTACACTTTATAAATGTGAGTGGATACGACACAGGCTAGATGTGAGACTGGAATACAGCAGAGAACAGCATGATTCAATCCTAGAAAGCATGCAGGCAGTGACTGAACCAAACTAGGCTATGTTTGAATTGTGTATGAAGTCACTGTGTATAATATGCATACATTCTAGGTCAAATATTCCTGCTGCTATCTGCATTTCATGAAAAGGAAAGATGTTGGATATTCAGATAAAGTGAGGATTGATTATTTAGTATATTTAGGGTGTGGCTATAGAGACTATTATACATACAGTTGCAAGAAAAGGTGAACCCTTTGGAATTACCTGGATTTCTGCATAAGTTGGTCATAAAATGTGTTCTGATCTTCATCTAAGTCACAACAATAGACAAACACAGTCTGCTTAAACTAATACCACACAAACAATTATATGTTTTCATGTTTTTATTGAACACACCATGTAAACATTCACAGTGCAGGGTGGACAAAGTATGTGAACCCCTAGGCCAGGGGTGGCCAACCAGTCAGAGGTTAAGAGCCACATTTTTTCTATGTTACTGCAAAGAGCCACATCAAACACACAGTCACTGATACCGCTTGTTTCTGTTTTTTGTTTTCTGGAGACAAGATTTCAACCACGTCACTGATGCATTTTTGTGGCATTGGGATATATATTTTTTAAATCCTCTGGAGCAGAGAGAAGAGCTGTGGATTATTGTTATTGATTAATGCATCAGTGTTTCTTAGGGTCAAAAACACTAAACTCACAACTTCAAATGAAAGCGTTTAGTTTATTTAATAAAAGAGCACATGTTCAATGTGAAAAGTGACAGTAGTTATAGATTATTTGCAATTTGGTGCTATATATATATTTAAAAAAAAATTATATATATTTTTTAAACACCTTGAATTTCAGGGGGGGGCGCGGGGCTCCGTTGGCGGGGTGCAAGACAATGGTATGGGAAACACTGGATAGTAGTGTTTAATCAACGATAGGTTTTCCCCCCCTCAAAAGGTGATTGGTTCACTGCATCGCAGGTATTATTGTGATTGGCTCTTGGGCCACATCAAAATTAGACGCGCTGTCATCCTCTCATACTGACACCTGACACCACACATACACACGTAGGGAGAGCCCGGACGAAAGTAACACGGGACGAAAGTAACACGGGACGAAAGTAACACGGAACGAAAGTAATGGAGCAATTTTATCCGAGCCCAAACAACTTTGACCGGCCAAATTACGTCAGAATGATCAGCATTCAATACTTAACAGACCTACTAAATATCAGGTTTAACTGTCAGGAGTAGCTGGTGTTGTCACGATACCAACATTTTGTTTTCGATACCAAGTCAAGAATTGCGATTCCGATTATTTTTCGATACTTTTCTTAAAAAAAGGGAAACAGTCTTAAATGTAATTATTGTGCTTTATTTCACACCAGAACCATAACCATAACACAAACTTTTAAACAATGAGAACAATAAATAAAATAAATGACAAGAATTCGTATTAAATACAATTAATACATCTCTTACAGACAGGCCTCGTGGTGTCCGTAGGCTTGCCCTCACTGTCAGAGATATAGCTCAAATACATCAAAATGTCGCTTCTGGCGTCTTTTTTGTCAACAAGCCGAGGCGCAGCGGCAGTTGCACTCCCACTTGCAGCCATGCTTCTCGTTTTCTCACATGCTCTGGCAGCTAGCGCGTGCACGAGAGCGGGGAGGCACTTGAGCGTGCTTGAGAGGGGCGGGACTGCAGGCACGGCTGCAGTGCAGGGAGTGGAAGCAGAGCGCTGAACACACACAGCTCTTATTTAAACGGCGCTTTCTCACCGTCATTCTTAAACGGAGGAATCGTAACTTTTTTAAAGGCAGGGTATCGCGGTACCTTTCAAATATCGGTACACCTTGCACCACTAGTCAGGAGTCAGTGTCTCTCCCCCAAACTCACACATATAAAATTCAATATGAACTGAAGAGCCGCATGAAACTAGGCAAAGAGCCGCATGCGGCTCGAGAGCCGCAGGTTGGCCACCCCTGCCCTAGGCTAAAGACTTCTTCAAGAGCTAATTGGAGTCAGCCAACCTGGAGTCCAATCAATGAGACGAGATTGGAGGTGTTGGTTAAAGCTGCCCTGCCCTATAAAGAATACACACCAGTTTTGAATTTGCTATTCTTAAGAAGCATTGCCAGATGTGAACCATGCCTCGCACAAAAGAGCTCTCAGAAGACCTACGATTAAGAAATGTTGACTTGCATAAAGCTGGAAAGGGTTACAAAAGTATCTCTGAAGCCTTGATGTTCATCAGTCCGGTAAGACAAGTTGTCTATAAATGGAGAAAGTTCAGCACTGTTGCTACTCTCCCTATAGGAGTGGCCGTCCTGTAAAGACGACTGCAAGAGCACAGCGCAGAATGCTCAATGAGGTGAAGAAGAATCCTAGAGTGTCAGCGAGAGACTTAGAGAAATCTCTGGCACATGCTAACATCTCTGTTGACGAATCTACGATACGTAAAACACTGAACAAGAATGGAGTTCATGGGAGGACACCACGGAGGACACCACGGAGGAAGCCACTGCTGTCCAGAAAAACATTGCTGCACGTTTGAAGTTTGCAAAAGAGCACCTGGATGTTCCACAGCACTACTGGCTAAATATTCTGTGGACAGATGAAACCAAAGTTGAGTTGTTTGGAAGGAACACACAACGCTATGTGTGGAGAATCCAAAGGGTTCACATACTTTTTCTTGCAACTGTATATTAAATGAGGTGAAATATCATCTATTTTTTAGTTTTCTAAAGCACACAGATGCAAAAAGAAATGCAGACCCCATAGACATGTGAGGATAACAAAGAAATCCATGATCACAATGTGGCTTTGCAGTGTGTAGTGTACTCATAAAGTAAAGAGATAAGAGAGGGAAAGACAAAGATAGAGGAGCAAATGTAAAGTGTGGTTTGACCCAAAACACAGCAGCTATTTATGAGCGCTCTTTACCTCTCCGTGTAGAAGGAAGTGTGTTCTGCTGCGCTGCCCTCTTAATAAAACCCCCGCCATTAAACAGCACTCGGCCAAAACATTAGCAGCCGCCCAGGAATTAATTGAATATAAGCTTGTTCAGCCCATGCTGTGATGTGGCACGGATACATATACACACCTACACACATTTAGATACATATACTTGGAGGCTTGAGGAACTACCTTCTCTACCTCTGAATAAAAACACATTCAAAAATGAATTAAGTTAGTACAATATTATTCACATTGATCAATCCATTCCTCATATAATGAAGCTGAATTATCCTTTAACTTATACAAAGCTTACAAGTTGTAACAATAAATGCAAACAGGTAAATAAAAGAAAAAGTTAGCATTGGAGGGAGAATTATGCTCATGTAAAGACAAAGTTTAAAGCTGCCTTGATCACTATTCGGCCGCTAAGGTCACATCTTCTCTGTCACAATAAATCATTATTTTGAGTACATTTTATTTGATCAACTACCTTTAATGCAACATACTCTATCTTGAATCGATTTTAAGAGAAAATTATGACATGTATTGTTACATTTATACAGTTATTTTTATAAAATATTATTATTATTTGATTTTAATTTTGTTCAGGCTGTAGGTCCGCTGATCCCAGTTCTGTTGGTGCTGCTACTCGACCACATTATGACTCGGCTCATAACAGCTGAAGCTGCAGTAGGAGATTAAGATGAGACTAAAACCTTCCTGGTTTATGTATGAGTCAGGATTTGCGAATCTCTGAGTCCGCTGGATCTCTGGATCTGCTGCTATACGGTTACGGCTCTGAGTCCGCACGAGTCTGCTGTGTTTTGCACAGAGTCAGGATTTGCGAATCTCTGAGTCTGCTGTTGACTCGTGCATAATATCGCCGCGGGAGCCGGGAGCTGGAGGAGAGATTATTTTATTTATCTAAAATTAAGCACTTTTAAGATGCACATATTTTCAAAAGCTATTTTATTTATTTTCTCTATTTTATTTGTAAATGCAGCCCGAGAGGAACATTACACATATCCACAGTATTTTACTGTATATCTGTATAGTTCAATGTTAATGGACAATAAATATTGTTGTTTTTGAATTGTACTTTCTTTATTTGATTGGCAGTCAGTTGTTGATTACATGCAGACGTTGATACAGCTACAGGCTACTTAAATATATATCACACTAATTAATAAAGCAAGTTAGACATTTTGATGTTCCGGACCTTTGCATGGGGAGATTTTCTCTAACTGGACCTCGTTGAATTTTAGTTGAATACCCCTGGCCTACAGGATGACGAGATGAAAAATGCAGTTGAAATATACAGGTTCAAGGCAGATTCAACCACACATCCAGTCTGCGGAAGTGTTCATCAGCAAGATTCTCCATCTCCCAGGATCTTGGGGTACTCTACTCTGTAGCTGACTGTGACCTTTGACCTTTTTGTGAAAGTACACGATCAACATAATCACAATATTACGTTCCATAACTGCACCACGTATACACATGCACGGAATACATAAGTACGCGTACCTCCAGTGTCTCCAGTGTCTATACAGCCGCTCGGTTATTATCATCTTGTTTGTTAGCTGCTGTAGTGTGAGTGAGCAGAGTTCCACCCTGATTAACAATCAAGGCAGAGCTGCTTATTTTCACGCTTCTGTTTGATTCATGATCCGCAGGCTGTGAGTCAGTGCAGGGTCACAAAGTCTTTTCATGAGTTATGAGAGTATTTAGTGGGTACTAGAGAGCCATTAGCGCTGGCTAATCACCACAGGTGTGTGTATGAGTGTGCCCTGTGGGTGAGGTTAATTGCAAGTAGGAAGGCCTTGGATTCCAGCAGGGGTTCCGATGAGAAGAGGGGAGGGGAATAAGAAGTAGACAGGAGGTCAAAGGTCAGAGACCTGCTCAGGACAACTTCTACTGTAACTCATTTTCAGAACCACGGTCAGGAGAAGGAAGCTCATGCACAAAGTTACAAACACACACACATACACCTGATGTGCACACACACTTACAAATGTTATGCATTGAGCTCATCATCTTTTTTTAATCTAAATTATTATCATAAAATATGAAAAATTAGATGAAAGTCATAAAACAGGTAAAAAGCTATACAACAACAAAATAAATATTTCTAAAAACAATATAAGATGAAGAAGAACTTAACATTTTTATTATAATTTCTGTAACTCGTTGGCAATGAGTATCTTAGGCCTCAAGCGCCTTCCAACAACACTAATTAATTATAAATACAAATAAAATAACTTAAGTAAAGCATAATCTGAATCTGAGACAATTTCAAATACAAAGCAAACATGCAAACACTTATTTGTGATGTTCATGATTATGTTCGGCCAGGGCCGCCCCTGGCCAACTTGGGGCCCCAAGCGACATTGTGAGATGAGGCCCCCCCCCCCAACTGACAGGAGTGAAAAAAATGTTTTGGAAACAAAGCTACTTTGCAAATATAACGCCTGTTTATTATTATTATCAACGGTTACTTTGTATACATTGAGGTAAATGGTAAATGTGCATGTATGTCGTTCAGTATGCGTTTACAGGTACGTCTGCATTTCCTGCCAAATACTAGCCTCAAAAAGATTAAAATATAATTAATGCAAATAAACTACTTCTACTAATAATAATAATCATAATCAATTCAATAATATAAATACTATATTTTATTATAATATAGTTGTAATATAGTCAAGACAAAACATGCTTATGACATGCTCAAAAACTGATAGTTCTTAAATCTGTATTCAAATGTAGTTCCCTCTGTCAGCAATGTATCAACAACCACACACACATTTCTCTCAGTATTTCTCTGTGTTGTGGTTGACATGACGATGACTGTTACGGCCCGTCCACACAGCGGCTTTGGAAAAAGCTTGCCGGCGGGCGTGTCTGAAACTCGACCAACAACCAATCACATGAATCTCCCGCCCCGGACACACAAGCAGCGGTTTGATTGGCTAGAGCTTGTACTGGCATATGATTTGATTGGCTGACGCTTCCACCGAAAGCTTCAGAAGCTTAAACAGTTGAACATTGCTCAACTTTTGCAGCCTGAAACGGCAGGAAAGCTCCGCTCTGCTTCCCACAATGCAGTTCGGCGAAAAGTGACGTCACCCCATTCAAAGTGAATGGGCAGAAGCGTTGGAAGAAGCTTCCAACGCCGCTGTGTGGACGGGCCGTTAGGAGTTAAGGGGAGAGGCTGAGCATCACCATGATGATGACTGTTAGGAGTTAAGGGGAGAGGCTGAGCATCACCATGAAATGTGCAAATTGACATAAAAATGAATAAAAGGGGAAAAAATGCTCCATGTTTTTAAGGCTGTAAACTTTAACTGTTATGTAAGCCAACTAGACAGACAGTGTATCACTCTTCCTCCTGTACATTAGCAGATAAAATTAGGGATGCACGATAATTATCGGCCCGATAATTATCGGTCCGATATTAGTAATTATGACGTCATCCCGATAAACCCGATACCAGTATTAATAGCCCCGATAATATACAATATATTTTTTGGGTAAAAAAAAAGAAAAAAATACTGCGGTGTGGGTGAATTGGGATGAGGGGCGCTTGTTTTTCACTCGGCTCCTCCCGTTTTGCCAGTACTGTGGTATTAGTGGTTTAGGAAGAGGGGAGTTTTTCACAAATCCAGCGCTCCCTAACTCATGCCTGGCTGTGACGCAACTCAAGGCATATGCTCGAACCGGAGCTGCCTGGACGCTGCAATCATGTTGCACTATCCGAGCTGAGTGTGCTGACTTTTCGTACAATGTCCCACTGTCTGGCTTCCTGCATAAAGTCAAGTGCTGGGCGCAGTTGTGGCGAAATGTCGCTCCTCTGTTTTCATTTAAACAGCTCCGTATATCCGTTAGCGCAGCTAGCTAGCACCAGATGCTAACAACAACAATGCACGTAAGGTCTCTCTCTCGCTTGCTCGGGCCACACATACACACACCCTCCCGGTCCTCCAGATGGCCAGTCGGTGCCTGCCGGTGAGCGTGGAAGTGTGGTCTGCCACAAGCGGGCGACAGGAGCGGGGCTGTCAGCATCAGCTTGTAGATGGTATTTTAAACTCGATGCGCTCTGAAACTACGGGGCGGCAGAGGAAAAAAATACACATGCGTTAATCGCGTTAAAATAATTAGTGGCGTACAATTTTTTGTATTATCGGTTATCGGTATCGGTATCGGTCTTGAGAAGCAGGAAGTTATCGGTATCGGTATCGGTTTCAAAAAACCAATATCGTGCATCCCTAGATAAAAGGCATCACATACTTGAATGAATGGTAAATAAAGAATGCTGGAAATAACTGCATCTCCTTTAGCCTGTATGCTCTGCAGAGACTGCCTTCTTCATGTCGTGAGTTGCAGCTGATGTTTTAATATGGCAGGCCATTTGACTTATACAACATTCGCAAGTTGTACATTTGACTCATACAATAACCCTCCTTCGAGTGATGCTCTAGTTTCTTCCTTTTTTTTTTTTTTCCCCTCTTGCTTGCTCCGGACTGAAACTGTCTTTTCACCGACATCTCTTCACCTGCACTAGTGGCTGTATCAAAGCCGTGATTGGTCAGATGTCGATTCATTGCAACGGTGTCGGGTTACAGACGTGCTCCCCTTGTCACCTCTTACACTCTCACTCTCACGGGGGGTGTGCGGAGAACTGCCACAGCAGCTGAGGCCCTCTGGGCGGGGCCCCATGCAGCCTGCGTGATTGGCCTGTAGGGAGGGGCGGCCCTGTGTTCGGCCCATTATGTCTCCTAAATAAAAGAGTTGTAATAATTGCAATTTAAAATAGACAGTTATCAAGAGAGAAAGACATAGCAAGCAGAACTAGTTAATAGACCAGTTATTTAAATAATCCTAGTCATGTAGTTCACCTGCCGCTAGTGAACCAACACATGAATGACTTTAACTCCAGCTCATAGAAGTGTGCGACTGGCAAGTTAGCAAATAAACCGCTTTGTTACACGTCACTATTAAGGCGGTGTTTACAAGATAACGCAAACGGTTGTATCCGCAACTTTTCTCTTTCGTTTAGCCCGTTCGGCCACACGAGGCCGTAACGGAAACGCGGAAACGGACCCCGCAGACGATAATGGGTCCCAAGGTGGATAGATCTGCAACCGGAACGCTCTGGGGGGCCAAACGGCTCAGTGTATACGCCCTATACGATCATTTCCTGATAACGATGAAGCCATAGCCAGTCCCACCTCTCCCCACTTCTGCTGCTCACTGCTGTAGCATGGTCAATAGCTACCAGAGGTGGGGACTCGAGTCACATGACTTGACTCGAGTCGCATATTTTTGGACTTGAGACTTGCTTGACTAACATTGATAAAAGACTTGACTTGACTTTGACTTGGTATTCATGACTTGAGACTTGACTTAAGCTTGAGACAGATGACTTGAAAGGACTTGACTGTTTAAAATTAAATATTTGCATTTGTTTTTGTAGTGAGATATTACATTTAGTTTTAAAATGTTTTCGAAATATGATTGGGTGATTATAGCGCTATGCGTGCAAACCTGGCAACCCACTAGAAGGCAGGAGTGTCAGTTAACATGGCAGCGGCTAGCGTTACTCCAAAAATAGTGAAGTTTGGATTCAAGGATTATTTTGTCGATGACGGTAATAAGAAGAGAACAGCGGTATGCAGGGTCTACAGCATAAAGATCAGAGACACGACCACCACAACATCCAACTTCATTCGTCACTACAAAAAAACCCACAGAGAAAGGTGCGTGAATGTGTTGTGTTAGCTAGAAAGCTAACGTTAAGTTTAAGCTACGTTAGACTTGGTTTCAAATCTATTAAGCAAAGAGAAGACAAAACGGTAAATGAACACTAGAACCGCCAAGGGATTCATTTGGACTAACCCTGATACTGACGGGCTGTCAGGAGAGGGGGAGAGGGAGAGAGAGAGAGATGCCTCGTTTATTTCCCCTGTGTTATTATCAGAAGTTACTGTAAACTTTTGAATAATGTAGTTCATCTACTTTTAGTAGTTTGTTTAAATGTTTTAATTATGTTGTTTTTGTTTGTAGAAGTGCATCTTTCTTTGATTTATTGTAAAATGAATCTGAACTCTGATCTGTTTTGATGATAAACTGAAGCAATTTCTAAATGAACCCAATTAAGTGAGTTTTAAATCGTCCTACTTAGTTTATAAGGAAATGATGAAGAGGAACAAATTAAATGATTTGAAAATGATATCTATGTAGGTGCTGACGCTGTTGGCGGTTCTAGTGTTAACAGAAATTTAAATTAAATATGTGTAATGGCAAATGCCATATATGATTTTCTTACCTGGAATTCTGCTTTTTTGAACAGACTTTTTGAGTCCTAGCTATATTGTCTGCAGTTCTAGGGTTAATATGAATCTAATATGATTGTCATCGGTCTAAGTTAGATTTCAAATGATTAACTGTGTATGTAATGAAGATCATAGTGTGAGTTAAATCCATTTTCATAACCACTGTCTTTTAACTGATTTAAATGCGGAAACTGGGCTTATTCTTCAGAATGTTGTATGACTTGACTTGACTTGCTTGACCTGAGCAATGACTTGACTTGACTTGCTTGACTCTCATCACAGTGACTTGGGACTTGCTTGATACTTGTAGGTCAAGACTTGAGACTTGCTCATGACTTGCACATGTAGGACTTACTCCCACCTCTGGTGGGAGTAAGTATGTAAGTATGTACTGACCATGCTACAAATGTTAGTGCAAAATCTACAGCTCCTCTACCACAACCATCAGCAAGTGGACATGGAGAATTACATGAACTACATGTTACTAAATCTACCGCGCGGCATACACAGAAGGGCAACCATGGCAACCATGCTCGGGGGTCTTCTTCGCTGCTTTTGGTGTATTTTTTGGCAGAATACAGTGCCACATATAGGCCCGGCATATGTACTACAGCGTCTCCAGCGCTTACGAGCGGTCGTGTGCTGAAGTACAGCGCCACTTACAGGCCTGGCGTATGTACTACAGCATTTCCAGTGGTCTCGGTGAACGGACACGTTAAATGAGCCGAATGCGTGTGAACGGAAGACTTTTTTGAAAACGAATTCGGTGCGTAAATGCAAACGTTCCCGTGTAAATGGGGTCTAAGACAAGCCAAATAGCCAGGACCTATCAGTATCTTTGGTGATAACAGTCCAAAAGGCTATGTTGGGAGCAGCTTGTGAGACTGCGGCTCGTTGTTCTTTTGTCCAGTTGATGTGTTTTGTGCTACTGGGTGAGCACGCTGAACAAGAGTCTATAGCTGAGCAGTGGCTCATACAACAACCTGAAAGAGATTCTGAACAAGAGCCTGGACGAGAGCCTGAACCGGAATCTGAACGACAGTCTTCCTGAATGAGAGTCTGAATGAAGGTATGGTTGAACAAGAGTATGGACGGGAGTCTGAACAAGAGTCTGAACGAGAGCCTTGTTGAACGAGGGTCTGAAGAAGAGTTTTGCTGAATGAGAGTGAATAAGAGTCTGAACGAGAGCCTTGTTGAACGAGGGTCTGAAGAAGAGTTTTGCTGAATGAGAGTGAATAAGAGTCTGAACGAGAGCCTTGTTGAACGAGGGTCTGAAGAAGAGATTTGCTTAATGAGAGTGAATAAGAGTCTGAACGAGAGCCTTGTTGAACGAGGGTCTGAAGAAGAGATTTGCTGAATGAGAGTGAATAAGAGTCTGAACGAGAGCCTTGTTGAACGAGGGTCTGAAGAAGAGATTTGCTGAATGAGAGTGAATAAGAGTCTGAACGAGAGCCTTGTTGAACGAGGGTCTGAAGAAGAGATTTGCTGAATGAGAGTGAATAAGAGTCTGAACGAGAGCCTTGTTGAACGAGGGTCTGAAGAAGAGATTTGCTGAATGAGAGTGAATAAGAGTCTGAATGAGAGTCTTGCTGAAAGTGAATCTGACCGAGAGTCAGAGGCATTAGGTCTTGACAGTTTAGCTGCCTTATTTACACCCTGGGATTCACTCATGTTTGCGCAAACGTTTTGCTCTTTAAGAGTTCCTCAAGGAAAAGGGTTTGGCCACAAATCTAACATCACTAAGTAAAACAGAGCTGAATTGGAGCCTTGAGCCCCCTCTTCTACCCATGCTTCTGCTGCCCATCCCTTTGCTCACACTCATTTAGCTAAGTAATGCGTTATTTGGTGCATTGTCTTGGTTGAAGTCTCCAGCTGAAGCACCTCAACACTATAACTGCGCCATACTTCTACAACTGAAACCATAATCATTCTTCAGTGTGTTTCAGTTATGATCATTTTGTGATTCTTCTGATTGGTGAACATGCTGATCTGCTTGTGGCTCAGTGGAATAGTGCGCTGAACTTAATGCGCTGCACTTTGAATCAGGGGATAGCAAGTTCGAGTCCCACTGCATGTCAGCATGTCGTTGTGGCAAGACACTTCGCCCCAAATTGCTCCTGTGGGGATTGCCCACAGTAATGAATAAGTCGCTTTGGAGAAGCATCTAACAAGCGACATGTAATGTTATTTATGAAGGCCTGTGCGAAATTTAAAATGTTTTGAGGATATGATGTATTCAGGAACATTTCTTGCAGTGCAGCTCAAAGTAGCTTCAGAGGACGTGCAGATGAACCAGAGCTTGACACAAAAAGGTTCAGGCAGACAAGATTCCTCTAAAATATTCACTTGACCTGCTTTGTTTGCCCACCTCCTCCCCGAGGCACTCTACATCCTTTACTGTTTCTCTTGCTTTATTACCTCTTTCTTCGTTCTTGACATGCTTTTGAGATTGCGGTAAGTAGAGATGTGACGGTCGCAACTATGGTACATACCAGTGTGTACCTAGTTAAAGTAAGTAGTAGAAAATAACTTAGATTATTTGCAGAATAAATCTATAGAAAAGTATATCAGACAGCGATAAATAATATGAAAGGTACAATATGCAGCAAGATTGAAATGATTGCAAAAGGAAAGTTGACAGGGTGAGCAGAAATAACCCTGCAGGGGTTCCTTTCTGGATTAATAAGTAGTCGTGTACTATTACTAAACGAGTAACCGGGCATTAACCTACTATGCTTTGTTCGTATTTTACTTATTTTCTTGAGGCCATAACGACTATGCTTTGTTAATGTTGCATTACAATAACCGAAAGTTATATCTGTTTGAAATATCAAATCAAGTTTTGCATAAGAATCGATTATTTTCAGTATTGGTGCCAGTTTGCTATGTTTACTGATAGCTAATGTGTAAGGATTTTCTTACCCTCTTTTGAGGTTGTTTAGATTTTAATTGTTGTGCAACTTAAATGTATATGTGTTGATGGAATGAGTGTATCTTTCTCTGTTGTATGTATTTGACCTTTGAAACATGCAGGTCCGCTGCAACTCTTACTACTTTTAAATCCAGGCTGAAGACTTTTCTTTTTGCCGCTGCTTTTAATTGATATATTCAGGCTGATTATTTGTTTCCCTAACATTCAAGTGGCTGTATTCTATCAGGCTTGAGGACCTTCGTCCGTGCGGGGTTAAAGTCCCCCACGTCTGTACTGGCTAAAATCCCTTACGTGTATAGGGGTTAAAGTCCCCTCATAGGTGGTTATAGTCCCCTACATGTGTCGTTTTGGTTTCAAGACCCTGGTTCGCGGAGGACACCAAGAAAGTCCTAGAAAAGACAAGGTAAACTTAACTATGTGCATTTAAAAAAGAAGAATAGTTTCGGCAAAAACTAAAAGGTACCATGGGGTCAGATTAGAATTGTCCAAAGGGGGGTTAGTTTAGCATGACACACTTGAAATAACTAAAGGATAAGTTAAAAAAGAAAGTAGAAAGAAAATGAAGTCATAGAAAACTATTTCTGCTAAAAAGTGAGCAATGATTGAGAGTTAGACCTAAACATTTCAGATGTGTGTATCTCACACGTAACTTTTATTCATGTGCCTTTGTTATTCATGTTTTATTATCTTTGCTTTTAAATGAGTGTTTTTAAATGCCATTTTATAATATGTTTCTTAATGCTCTTAATGTCTTTCATTTTTGTAAAGCACTTTGCATTGCATTGTGTCAAAAGGTGCTATATAAATCAACTTGCCTTTGCTCCATCTCTCTGGTCCAGTTCTACCTCCAGTTCATAAAGCCAAGTACTCATCTTCACACCTTTACCTACCATAGTGAAAGCAGATGAGCTGTATGATGTGTTCTGTCTCTCATTCTGTTTTGTTTGAACTTCTTCTAATCTCTACATTTCATATTAATGGTCAGTGAACCATGTATCTACCCACAAAGCCCACTTTACTGGGACAGAAAAAATAATGTCTCGTCAAGTCAAACACAAACAAGTTTTCATTTCAATCTCCCTTTAGTTTAACAATATCTGACGGTGCCCAGTTGTGAGCGACAGCTGAGTATTTTATGATATTTAGGTATACCTTCCCTGTACTTAAATTAGACTTAAGTTGTATGCGTTTTACACTTGTATACGGTTTACAGGTAACAATGAACAGACAAAACACAATAATGAAATGTTGCGCATAGTTTCTATGATATGATACACTTTTTAAGTGGCCTAACTTTGAGTCGGTTGAGTGTGTGCTGTATTTCTGGAGGGACACTACAAATTGCAAATATTATAATAACAGAAATATGTTATATAACAAATGAGTTTGTATTAAATTGTATTAAAGTGACACTAGTATTTTTACCTGTTTCAAGTTCAAATGGAATCTATAATTTGGCATGCACAGATTAAAATTAAATGGCATAATAAAGTGAAAACTAAATCCATAAATGTGCTGGTGATGTCATCATAATACATGCCTTTGCATGTATGTGTTCAAACATCTTTACAGCTGATTGAATGTGCTCAAAAGCCCAGGATATACACCTACTTAACCCTTTGTTGGTAATTAGCAAACTATTCACAGACTTTGGCCTTATTCATCTAGCAACCCTAAATTGTGTTAAATAATCTAATTTAAAATATCTTTCAGGTGGCCATGAGAACATCAACACTAACATTACGGGCTTGCACAATAACAGGGCATTATCTGAACTGCTAGCTAGATTTGAGTTCTTGTGCATATAGTCTTACTCAAGGGGACATTTCAAACCATGCATCATGTGCAATCCCCTTTCTTCAAATAGCTGTTTCTACTTTTTCGCTTTGATGCAAATATTCAGCCTTCAGTCTGTGGGAATCTGTTTGAGTCAATTTTGATATTTTGCTGTTGAAAAATAGTTTATTCTTTTTTATGTCTGGTGCAGGAATTTCTGTCAAAGCCACTATGTGCATTTGAAGCTAAAAGTTCTAATTCACTACCTGTTGTTGCTTTCAGGGTTCAAATAATAAATAATATCACTAAGCGAATCATTTTGTTTGCCTCAACTGTGGTTTGAAAAAATTGATTTATCTGAATTGTGAACAAAGAAGGTAATGGCATTACCACAGAAAGTAGACTGAATGGCAATACATACAAAGACGAAGAAATTAGACCCTCTCAAAGGTACTTAATGTGTTATTTAGGGCATTGACAGAGTAGCAAACAGCTATTTGCTATGGTAAGATAAAGTACAGTAATCCAAGCTTTTTGGGCTACCCATGCGTATTAATGCATTTGAGCACTAGCTAGCTAACGGTCACCATTCATACAATGGTTACTGCTATTACTACTGTCAACACCGATGGTATAGCCGCAAAACACCCACCCTCCGGTTAAATCTTAGGTAGACCGTCCTTTTTCTGTCAGTCCTTTTTCCGTTGTTTGCATCGTTCTTGCTGAAAGCACGGTAAACTGCAATATTGTTGTCATGTTGAGTATGAGGAGGATATCGCTTGAATCTTAAACAAATCTGTCATTGCAGATGAGAAGAATTTGGAATTTGAGACTTACTGTAGCACTGAGTTAAACCAGTTGACGAGAGGGTTCTTTTTAGCAGGTAACCTATCTATTCTTTCCAAATGCCTAAAAACTGTGCATTGACTTTGCCATCTGCGATTTTAGCCCCTGTCCCTGCAGTGTCTTGCTGGGTGACTGACTGACAGAAAAAGTGCTGATTACAGGTTATAATCTCCAGCGAGGGTGATTAGTGGAGGTGCAGAGAGGCCCAGGAGCTACAGTAGGCTTGTCAGGGACCCTCTGAGGAGGATCAAGGGGAGCTACAGAGCTCCAGCACCAGCCCCACCATCTCCATCTGTCTTCAGGCACAAAGCAGATAAACCCCCCATCAGCCCTCCATCTCCTCAAAAAGTACACCAGAGATTGTTGACAGGGGGCAGAGACCCAGACAGTAGTACTTAGGTATTCTCAGGGTATTGAATGAAACAATGGTAAAAGCATGTTCAAAGCCAAAGCAATAACAACACATGTTAGATTAAAAGGGCTCATTTGCCAAAATGCTGATAAATGATCCATTTCATGAAATAAAGTTAAAGTCTTGACTTGGATTACGTCACAGAACAGTACCTATTGAAACCATACAGTGTATTAAAAAGAGTCAATTCTACTGTTCTTAATATAAAGGCAACAAACACAGTTTACACCAACACAGAGGACACATTGTAAAGGGAGGGTAAATGGAATCTAACAGTAATGTATTTCTAATCATCTGACCAATCAAAACACTTTTACTCTAGATGGCAACATGTAACCATTCACACACACATTCATACACTGAAAGCTGGGCTGTCACACAAGGTGCTGAGAACTCATGTAGTCATTCAATACAGATTACGGTTTAAAGCTAATCTAATAATGTGATACCTTAGAATCTGTAAAAACCTTTCTCTGTTTTTGGAATATTAAGACCACTAAGACCAAAAACTTTTCAGATAGACCATTGGGCCAAATCAGGGTACTCATATACTTTCAGTACATTCTCATCAAGCACAACATACAAATATTGGTGACTGGAACATTACTTTAACATTCATAGTTATATTATTATATATATTATATTATACAAAAAAGAGGACTAAACATGATTATCAGCTTAATATTAGATGCCAAAATGTTCACTTAACTCATAGAACCTGCATGCATACCAATTCACATTTGCGTAAGAAACTCCTAAATAATATTTGCTCAAACCCATGCAACCAGCCAACTGGCAAAGATTAAGAGTAACCATTAGACCCTAATCAAAGCTAATCAATTTAAATTACGTTATATATACTATTCATTGTACCTTCAACTAGCATTACCTGTTTCTATTACAAGCATACAAAAACAAGTGATAATAATAATGAATGTTACGAGATGATCATGTTATCCAATAAGGGAAGAGAAAGTAATGTGACGGATGATAAGAATCTGAAGATGGGTAACTGAGGTATAAGTGAGGTAAAGACAGGCAGTTTAAAAGAGAAGTGGGATTTTGCTACACTGAGATTGACAGTGTCCTTTCAAACAACAGAGAGAGTCATAACAGCAGCTTGCCTGCCTCTAAAAGCATGAGTGTCGTTAAATCAATAATTCATTTACTTTAATGAGATAAGTACTCGCAAAACTAATTGCACACCGCTCCAGTTGGACAAGCCAGTCAGGACCTTAATGCAAAAATCTCATTGCTATTGTGGCTGCAGGACAGAAAGAGAATGAAAGGGGAGATGGATTAATGGAGATGGAGAGATTGAGGAAGTTACAAAAAAGTTGAGAGAGCGGGAAAAAAAAATCAAGATGCAGGAAAACCAAAAGCATGGCAGAAAAAGTGTAGTGGAAAAGGAGGAGATGGAAGTGAAGAATAATATGCAAAAGGCAGCAGTAGACTTCTAAAAGTTTAGAATTGTCCTACCTTGCTCATTAACCCTCTGGAGTCATAATTTTACGTAATTAATCATATATTTTCGATTATAAGGAGTAGAAATATGATTCAGATATCCGCGGAATCACTGGAAGTGTAGCTTTCCAGCGGTATCTCCTGTGAGACTGTAACCAGGGCACAGCAGCCAATATGGCCGCTCAAAGCAGCTTGACTTTACACTGTGTGGGATTGGTGGATTCGTGTATCCGTCAAGGAAATCTCGGCCGGCAGCCATCATGGTCTGAAATGACCAATGGACATCGATAAATCACTAAGGACCTACCCACCAAGTAAACAAAACATAAACCACGTGTCTCCCATCAATTTACGTCTGTGAGGAGAGAGAGAGAGAGACAGAGAAAATGGCTAAAAAAAACTTTACAGTTGCCGACTTCGCTAGAGATTTTTTTCGCTAGCAGCAGTGAAGAAAGAGCCTCAGAACCTGAAGTCTTCGACTCTTCTGAAGAAGAAGAATACAAAGACAACAACAAGGATCCATTTGGGCGTGGGTAAGTGTAAATATTACAGTAATAGTGTACTGGCAATGTGTGGGGAATACCGCGAAAATGAACAATAGGTTTATTGATATATATTTTTGTATCGATAGTCATGAACTTTTTATTGGACAAAATAGACTCTCCATTAGCAAATGTTTACTCTGTGTTAACGTTATTTTTGTGTGTAAAAGTGAGATTACATGTGTAGAGGATTAAATTAATCATGTATTCGTCCCACAACGGAGACATTTACAGTGACATGTTTTTGCCATCGATTATTTTATCATACTGTTCTGTACAGATGAGACTTTGTCATAGATTTATTTATATGTGTGCCTGTTATTATTTTACCGTCCTGTACAGATGAGACTTTGTAATCAGATGTAGCCTATGTATGTGTGTCTGTGATTTTATACTGAATGTAAAGTAACTGGAAATACCTGTGTGTGTGTGTGTGTGTGTGTGTGTGTGTTCCTTCTCCAACCTCCCAAACTTTCTTTTTATGTGTGCATTGTTATTTGTGCTTGAGCAACATTTTACTTGAACTTTATTTCAATGAAATTAGTTGTAATTATTGTCCTACATTTTAATTTGTTTTACAGAGATGTTTCACAGCTGCCTGGGCCTAGTGGCCCACAGGCGGCGTTTATCCAGCAGCCAGAACATCCATCTGTGCCGGCCCCCAGGTCAAGATCTACCGTGGCTCAAGGGCCTTCACCAGAGCCATCACCACCAAGGACCAGCAGACCAGCATCACTACAGCTGCCTCCACCTCCATCTGCGGCTGCCACCAGGTCAAGATACACCACAGCACAAAGGCTCCACCACAGCCATCACCTTCAACCCAGCCAGCAAGGAGGTCTTGTGGAGGTCTCGTATAGCACTTGGACACCCCACCTACACAGCAGCCCATGCACCATCACCCCCATCTTCACAGCAGCCAGACCCACTGTCTTGGAAGACAGACAAAGACCTTGACACTGTCTTGACATTTATAATGAATAGTTGGTTGAAAGTTCTGATGTTCAATATTGTAAATAGTTAGATTTTCCAGTTTCTTATATTTATATAAATAGTTGGTTGAAAAAAACATAATTATAATAAATTGTTGGTTGAAAAAAAGGTTGAATGCTCAATTTGTATTTGTACACATCAGATGAACCTTGGTATGTAATATGAAGTCATTATTCAGTCCTAATGTATCTCAGTCCCTGCTGTGGTGAAAGTAGAGTGATAAACACCTATTTTACTCAAAATTCGAATTTAATTTTTTTCATTTTAGACATGAATAACACATTTGTATACAGTGTAATTCAAATATTTCACTGCTTTTGTGATCCTAAGACTTTGGTAACCTAATCTAAAACACCAAAACAATTCGATCACATGAGTAAATTTGTGTTTTCACAAAAGTTTTGAAGATTTTCCGAAAATCGGATGTCAAATGTTAAGCTTTTGAGCTACTTATCTCATCAAACACAGGTGAGTAATTTGATTATATAGCAATACCAGAGATTGTCCTGAACATTTTGATATTTAACACATGGGGTGCCATGTTAGAAGAAATACATTTAAAAGGTGATTTAAGAAAACATCTAAAAATCGAGAAAATACCCTTAGACTCTTAAGGACTGCTTCTGTATTGTAACATTTGAGATACAGTCTAAATCTGAATTATTTGAAAATGTCAATCCGCTTTAATTTTTTTTTTTTAACCTTTATTCATTCAGGGAGAGGGTCAATAAGAGCAATACTATCTTTTTCAGGGACGCCTTGATCACATTCCGACAGTTACACATTTACACCTGTAATCCACCCAGTACGATCACAGTCACAGAGCAGCTCCACTGGAGCAGACCCGGCGGCAGACATACATCTCTGGGCGGGCATTTGATTTACCAGGGCGGGCCCACCACGACACTTACATTTCCCGGGAAATCTGAATTGTCAACGGGGGGGGGGGGGGAGGCGCTCGTGAATTGTTGAAAGAGAGGGGTTTTAGGTTGCCATAAGGCTGTTGACAGTCTTATGTATCCATTGGTTGGTTTTGTGGCACATTTGTAACGCTGTGCCAACTTGGGCAAGCACGCAGGCAAACTTGAGCGCACACAGGGTGGAGAGGTGGAGTGAGGTTGAGCGATGGAGAGAAAGGGAGAGAGAGAGAGATTGAGCGAGGCAGAGAGCCTGTGCAGCGGTCTGCTTGCGCACAGAGCAGGAGTTTGTGAGAGAGCCGGCTTGAGAGTAAATTTCTCTTCAAAATATAATTGATTGCCAGCTGACTTGCTTGCTTGTTGGTAACGTAGGCCTAACTGATTTATTCTAATGTGCCTGCATCTGGCGCTGAGTTGCCATATTCCTTTCATGAACCACTAGCAAGAGTAAACTAACTGACAGGCTGCTGTGCCGCATCTCACTCAAAAACCCACACGACTCAACCCAGCGAAAAACCAGTCTTGCGCGCAGCCTTTCATTCAGAATTTCCTAGCAAAATAAAAAAATGATATTAAACTAATACAAAAATAAATATTAGGACAAAGCCCTACAAATAACAACAATACACATAATAATAAAACAATACAAATGTGGTATTCAGCCCTGATTAAAACAGCGGGCCCAAATCCTGGATGGGCGGGCCCCATGGGGCCGGGCCCGCCCATGGGGCCGGGTCTGCACTGGAGTGGTTTGGACCAAGGGCCTTGCTTAAAGGACCCTGAGTGCTGATAACGAGAGAGGGTCAAGCACTGTTTTTCCCTTCCCCGGCCCAAAAAAAAAATCCTACCAGTCCTTGGACTGAGCCAACGACCTCACAAACTTGCTTCTCTTACCTTGACATCTTAATAAAATAATTTAATGGAATAGATATAAATCACTTTAAATAGTGTTATAAAGATGAAAGGATATGGCAGTTTTGTCAGAGTAATTGAACTATGTTGCTAGTATAGTCTTTGGTGTAGACAGAACGGGCCCAGGACATATCCTTGTGGGACTCCAGTGTTGGTGATAATGGTCGGAGATGTTACAGATCGTGTCTAGTCTTTGAGGAAGTTGTGTTTACCTTGGAAGATAAGGGCAATGTTGATGGCTTAGTTTAATACTCAATTATGATAGGTCAATTTGGACATTCGGCAGACTGCTATTTTTCAACAGCAGACCATGACAGTTGCAGCATTTTGACAGTTACCAGGCAGAAAACCTTGATCAGTGCTGCCATCATTTTAAGTTATGTTGCTGTAGCCCTGTTCCAGCCATTGGTATGTGCTAAATATACTATTATTTCTTAGGGGAAGCAAGACAATCCTTTTTAAATCTTTAAAGTCTTGTTTAAATCAATATGTTGTGTGAAATGTATAATTTGTTTAGTAAGTAGCCATGTAATAAGGGGGATAATATGCAGCGAGCGAGTCATGCCTTTGCATACCATTTACATGCACAAAACTAAAACATACAGGAAAGGGAAAACCCCAAAAAGCAGAATAGGGCCCCTTTAATAAAGTTATGGTTGTGAATGGGGAAATATCTCCAGGCAATGCATCACAACTCCACAACAGCCAGTCAAATTCAAATTGCATCATGCACACTAAACATTAGTCTTCACCTTATTTAATTACACAAATATTGCTTTGTTTGATTGACCTTCAAAGAATATTACCATGCAGTGTTTAAAATCACTTTTATTTGTATGATATCAAGCAGGAATTCTGGAGCGATCAGTCTTTACAAAGATCCACATCTCATAGCTCATCTTGTGTGTCAATGAGGCAGTAATGGATCGCGTGGCACTGCGCTGACACATTTGACTATACAGAATATTTAGCTTTGTGTGCTTTCACTGTCCAGTTAACACCCACATCCAAAGATTATCTCCTGCATATCAACAAAGTCTAAACCATATCAAACAATGGCAATCTATGAATCTCACGTCATCCTACAGCAGTGATTCTCAAATGGGGGTATGTGGACCACTAGGGGTACGTTGGGGTACTGCAGGGGGTACGTGAGATTAAAAAAAAAAAAATGTAATTAAAAAAATACCATGCATGATTACAAAAATAATATTAGTACAATAAGTTAAATAGAAAACACAATTTTATATAAAATATATAAAAATGTCAAATTTGTCAGATATTACTTCAGTTGAAAAACTCCTTGGAAAAATCAGTTTAAAATAAATGTCGTTATGTTATTTTTTTTCATGCATAAAATGAAAATATCCTTAGTTTGTTGTAATGCATGCATGAAGGAGTTAATAAATCACACACTGAGGGAACATCACTATATTGGAATTATTTGTATAGGCTTTTTCGATCAAAAATGTTCGGGTCGGTCAGGGGGTACTTGGCTGAGAAAATGTTTCAAAGGGGGTACATTACTGAAAAAAGTTTGAGAAGCACTATCCTACAGGATATGTATGCAACAAGAGTTTGGCTCAGGGACTTATGTAAGACATTTTTCAAAGAGATTTTCACAACAATAACACCTGCTATATATGCAAGACATGTATATGATAATATAAAGACATAGAATTTCAAGGTCGCTAACTTCACATTTTAAAACAAGACACACCACGATGGTTTGACGAGCCTACTGCAAATGTATGAATTAACATAAATCTTGATACCAGGCCAGGTCAGGAAATCTCAGAATGTGCCTCTAAATGTCTCTTTACAAAACTTGAAGGAATGTTGCATGACCCAGCCACAGGATAATGGTGAAATGTAGGGGAAAACACATTAAAAAACATCAGCTTTGCCTAATGCTTTACTATCATAGAGGTGAGTGCAGCTAGACAATAGCAATTCGATTCTGAGTGGCGGGATTTCTTTGGCACCAGGCACAAGCTTCGGACATTCAAGAGTGGAATATTTACTGATGTAAATGTAATTATGTCAACATTGTTAAAACAAAATGTGAAAATCTTGTAAGCTTCTTTTCACAAAAGACCTTATTTCAGGTTTCTTATCACTAACCTGTTAAAAAAAACATTGACTAGTAAAATGCCAAATCATTTCCAAGTTTTAGGAGTCATTACGTCACCACTCTATTGCATGGCAGTGAAAAGGCAACGAATAGTCAAATCTGCACAAGATACATATATTCCACTGACTGCCGGCTACTAGACATGAGTAAGCAGCAACGGTACACCTAATCCGTGACAAATGGAAACTGCACTCATTTGCTTTGGTTGTGGTGAAAACAGAGGAAAGACATGTTGGCGAAGCATGCACCCGTTTCTTGAGTGGGATATAGCAAACATGGTCAAAACTGTACAGATAGCGCTCGCAGTATACAATATCAGTTATTTTGCTTTTAAGAAAATTCTACCACACGAAGTTCATAATGCTATCACAGAATTCAAAGTGGATGGCAGTGCAGGACTCGATGGTATAGAAAACAGGTTCATAAAACTGGCGTCCCATATTCTCATGTACCCACTTGCTGATTTGTTCAACCTGTCTTTGTCCACCTGTGAGTTGCCGACTATTTGGAAATGTGCACGCATCATTCCACCCAGGCAGAAGCTCAAATCCAAACCTAATGTAGTAATAACATGTAAGGATGGCACTTCTCTGCATAAAGTTGATGGCTTTAAATATCATGGTGTATGGCTAGACTCTGAACTTTCATTTAAACTACATATAAAGCATGTAATACAAAAAGTCAATTATGGAATCAGTGTTTTACACCGCTCTCGCAATTGTTTTACGCTCAGTGTCCGAAAGAGAATTGCTTCTCAACTTATTCTTCCGATTATGGACTATTGTGATGTTGTCTACCAAAATGCACATAAATCAGATCTTGCTCCCCTCAACATAGCCTACAACAGACTATGCAGATTTGTTCTTGGTTGTCCTTTTCGTACACATCACTGCACAATGTATAACCAACTTAAATGGCCTTCTTTAAATGTAAGAAGACACGCATTGGCTTCAGCTGATATTTAAATGCATGTATCTTAACTATCCCCCTTATTTAAAGCAGTATTGTGTACCCTCACCAATTCCTCAAGTTAGACATTCTGTTCAGATTTATTTCTCTGTCCCCTCTGCAAAAAAGTTGATTGGCAGAAGAGCGTTCATGTTCAAAGCCCAAACAGACTGGAATACTTGACCTGCTGCCATTAGATCTCTTGCATCATTGGGTATGTTTAAACATGCATTATCATCTCACTTTCAACTGGTCTGTACTTGTTATTGATGAAACTGATATTGATGAAACTGATTTGCTTGACCGTCTCAAATTGTAATGATTGTATGCATTGCTTGAATTGTACTTAACAGACTGTATGTGGTTTGTCTTGTGTGTCATGTTTTGCATTTTGTCTTTTTGTTTATGTATGTCTGTAAATTGTTGCTATTGTCGGGACCCCCTTGAAAACGAGATGGTGCATCTCAAGGGGTTTATCCCAATCAATAAAAAGTTCTATATATACCATGTGTAGCGCACAAAATACAGAAGGGAATCAGAGCAGTTCTCTCTGACATCTCGTTTTGTTGAAAAATTGTTAGACTCTATGCAGAATAATTCAGAAATCATGTTTTAATAAAGTAATAAACCCTATGATTTCTCCATCTGGTTTGTCATGAATTTGTTTTGTGCAACACCACACGTGTATTTGTTATATCTCCCCCAAAAAACAAGTAAATACTAGTATTGTGATTAACACTATTACATTTCTTTTTCATTCGAAAATTGAGAACTTGCGGTGTTCTCGGATGATACATCTCCATGTGGCTAACACTGGTTAAGCCTCAGAGTGAGAGTGCAGAAGATTGATATATGCTGTGTGATCTTCAAGTGCTCCTCATAGAGATCCAGTGGCCCCTCCCTGTCTGGCATATATGTCAATAGAAACTGCATTTCTTCTAGAGGTTTCGACAGCCAAACCACAATGCTGATCAATGGGACTACAATCCGTCGGCCTGCAGCTGAGCAAATCAGAACATCATGTGTCTGCTTAGGGATCCGGCTGTCCACCAAAGCGTACTCCATCACAGCGGACGGAGGGATGGCCTGTCAGCGTGGAGGACGAGTGATACATGACGCCCACAGACGAGGCCAGAGATACTGAGTGAGGGATGATGGGGATGGATTGATAAAAGACAGGGGTGTTGTCTCTATCGTGGAGTGAGTAATGACACTGAGTGTGTGTGTACAGCTATTTCAATGTCTTCCCTCATGTGTCTTATGAGGGGCATGTGTGTTTGTTTGCCAGTTTGCATGTCGTTGTTTCCAGATCTGCTCAGCTGATTGATGAATATTGCTCGATGACTGATAAAGAGCTTTAAAATGATGACATCCGTGATGATGGCCGTCGCCTTTCAAAGAGGTGTCAAGCAGCAGCTGCGACCCGTGACACATTGTCAGGCATGGCTTTAGCAAAAGCAAAGGCTGTGCTGTTGAGTCACCAAATTCTAGACATGTGGTTGTGGGAGTGTTTGTTACGTAGAGGTAATAGGGTGGTCAGGTCGTGGATGGTTTAAAAGGTACAAATATTGGATGGTTAACCCAAGGGCCAGAAATAGTATACTACATGAATGCAGTGGCGAGCCGTGACTTTTATACCTAGGCCCTCTGACCCCCCTTCCCTCGAAAAAAAAGAGATATTACGTCTCAAAGTATACTTCAGCGGAATATCAAAACAGTGGTCCGGGGTGCAAAACGCATCAATGACAGCGACCCTCTACCACACAGAACAACACCATTTATATAAACACCTATCATGACAGCCAAGTAGCAATTACAAATGAATTAAGTCGGCACGGCGGCCCGCATTGAAAATGACTTAGGCCTACCTTTGATGATCAAATCACTTAAACACAAAGTCCATCCTCCTGTCCTTTTAGATGAAGCACTTGCGGGTCATGCAGCTGATCCTTTGCCACTCCAGTTTATCATTGTAACTCGATCTTGAAAATGACTCGGTTAATAATTTCGCAACGATGTCATCACTATCACTGAAGTGAGCCATCATGAACGAACTTATGCTAATTATAAATCTATCGATCATAAATCTATCGTTTAGATTTATGATTCAAAAATAATAAAAGTAGGGTAGACATGTGGATATTATCCGGCTGAACAAAACGTGCATTTATCTAACAGGTTTGTTTTCCACAGACTTTATTTCGAGCTATTTTCCAAAATCCTATGGAGAAATCCCGTTGCTTTCTGTCGAGGGAATCCGAGCGAAGCTTACTTCCGGGTTTTAGGATGCGTCACTGCACCACTTGCATAGACCTCACAGCGGGCGGAACCTGTCATAAAGTCCGCGAAAATAAAGCCCGCCCATTTAGAGGGAAGATATGATTGGTCAATTGTACTGTCATTTGACATTACTCTCTCGTTGAGTTACTAAAGCTGGCCCTCTGTGAATGTAGAGAGGGACCAACAAGCCCTCCCGTCTTCACATAACTCGCAGAGACGGCATTTAACCCTTCACATTCTAACAGAAACTGAACAGGCAGATTCGAAGGATTTATTTCTTTGGAAATATTATTTTAAATACAATTAAATCAAGTTATTTTGGTAAAACTAATGAAAAATGTAACAACAAAAACATATATAAAAAATAATATTTTAAAAAAAAATGTTTTTTTTTTTATGTTTTCAAATATTATTTTTTAGAATATCTTAGGCCCTCACAGAGGGCCTAAGATATTCGGCTCGCCACTGCATGAATGGGGCGAAGCCTGCAAGCTAGTTCAGGCAGTCAACTCGAGCACTTGTGCTGCATTCATACATGACGCCCCCTTGCCACTCTACAACCAACCAAACAGAGTCTCCTTAATATGCCGCTCTATTTAACCTGCCAGATCTCTCTCTATGCATTGCTTGCTGCTGCTGTTGCTGCAGCTACTCTACGTCGCTGCTGCTCCACCACCACCCCAGCTTCCACCTGTAGGCTCAGGGGGTTAGTTATTTAATCATCACTCATGGTGCTATGTATATCTGTGGAGTGATGAGGCCAGAGCCTAGACGCCAAACTCAACTATATGCTGCTTCTAATAAACATGTTAAAGAAACACGTCAGTTGTCTGACTGAACTATCATTCAAGAAAAATGGATAGATGTAAATATAGAAAGTTAGTTTCAGATAGACAAACTGTCTTCATGTTGGAGCTATAAAACAGAAAACAGTAATATGATTTGGTGCTATAGCTGGATTTTGGGGATTTTGGAAATAATATTATTTAATGTTTATATTAATTAATTAATGTACTGATGGTTCTAAAAGCTGTTACATGTTCAATGACATTGACTGCACTGAGCTCCTGAGAGTACCCCTCTTCATTCAAGAGCACTGTTATCCAATGTTGGTGGTATGTGCAAATGGAGGCTTTTTGGCTTTTCTCTGAGTACAAACGTAGCTTACTGTCCACCCACCAGCAAAGGAGTGCCCCATGTCAACCGATACAATGTAATAAAAATACATTTTTAATCGAGAATAACCCTAGTCTCAAGAAAAGGGTCACATGTGGTGGTACATTGCCGGTGTTTCTTGGTCTTTGTAATGCTTTCTCCTCAGGTTCTGGATGTGAAGAAATTATTTCCTGTCCCCTAACAAAAGTGATGTGACACAGTCCTTGTTTTGTGGAAAAATGCACTTTAAACTTTGCGATATTGTTTCTTGCACTTAAAGATGACTGTAGATGTTGTCCCTTATTAATCACACTAAAATTGCTGGATCTCTTCCTAGCCATTAAGGACAAAATGGATAAATGATTGCAATGACCAAAAATACCACTTAAATTAATGTATTGTCAAACAGACATGAATTCATGACGAGAATGCATCCCTTAGGCCAGCGGTTCCCAACCTTTTTCAGTCAGGCCCCCCTTGGGTAATTGGAAATATTTCCGAGCCCCCTCTAACCCGGTTCCCACTGAGATTGGTAGAATTAATTGTAGCCTATATAGTTGTACAAACATTACATTTTCTCTGCTAATAATAACAAGACAAAAAGATCCAACTATACTTTTATATTTTATTATGGATTGAACATGAACAAAAGTGCTTGTATTGGCAGATGATCCTGTGCCACTATGAAATAATGAGGCCTAATTGAAACAATTACAAATACGTTTTATCGATCCGGTACTTTAACAGTATTTTTATAGGTTATTTTTGTTATTGTTTAAGGGAAAAACTAAACAAATTGGAAACAGAATTAACATTGATTTATTGTATGTATAGTGTGGATTATGGGCTGCTAGCACACATGACATACCTGTAGTGGTGGTAGTAAGTAGATTTACTCAAGTACTGTAAATACAATCTGGCGAGCCCCCCAGATTGGGAACCACTGACAGTTCATATTTGACTACAGACAAGATGTCAGACATAATGTTAGCCCTGAGTGTTCCATGTGCTAAAAGGAGTTGTGAATGTTTAGGATTCATAATATAACTCAAATTAACAAACCGGTGCCTGGTGTGCACACACAAACAACTAGGACTGAGAACCTGTTGGCCAAAAAGGCGAAGCACAATCTTGGGGGACATAGCTTCCTGTGACAGTCAACTTAAATTGTCCCCTTCTTTACAAACAACCAGAGACAGCCTTTCAATGCATGGCTACACTGAATTGAACATTCAGTTCCAATGTTTGTGTTTGCAGGAGGGAACACTCCATTCCCTGTCTTATCTTCTCTCTCTCTGACTCTGGAACGGTGTGAGTATGAATTAGTGCAGTTGGCATGAAACGGCCATGACTCACAGTTGAAGACCCGACATGTGAAGTCCTGAGATATCCTCTGTGGTAGCTGTCAAACTTGAATCTATCTCCCCTACTCCCACACTCACTCACTCACTCTCACACACACACACACACACACACACACACACAACACACACACACACACACACACACACACACACACACACACACACACACACACACACACACACACACACACACACACACACACACACACACACACCATCGGGGACTTCTAGCTGTGGGGTAGTAGAGTGTAGACTTGTAAAATATTCAACAGGTTGTGATACCGCCTCTCCCTCCATCTATCCATGTGTCTGGAAAAAAAGACATCTCTCACAATGAGAGCAAGGTTTGATGGAGCCTTCTCTGGGAAAACACTATGTTGCATGTAGTGGGCCTGACACACACACACACGCACGCACGCACACACACACACACACGCACACACACGCACACACACACACACACACACACACACACACACACACACACACACACACACGCACACACACACACACACACACACACACACACACAAACATGACTTAGTGGAATAAGGCGGAGAGCCTGTGCAGTGATACTGTTGTTGAAGCCTTCTCCATTCGATATTATAGATGCATTTCACACTGTGCTCTCTGATCTCCATTGAGGTGTTATCTGATGGTCATGGTATCTATACAATGTGTAGTGTTTGTGTGTTTGTGTGAGTACAGAGATACCAAAACGACCTTATTGCCTCTTCTTAAATACCCCCGAAAGGACTGTGTCATTGATTTTACGTACGAAACCATCACTGATGATGAAAAGCCATTTAGTGTGATAACAGTGTGTGTGTGTGTGTATGTGTGTGTGTGTGTGTGTGTGTGTGTGTGTGTGTGTGTGTGTGTGTGTGTGTGTGTGTGTGTGTGTGTGTGTGTGTGTGTACGTACATGTGAGAAAGAGACACAGAGAAAGAGAGGGGGATATTCAGTCATCATAGATATACCCGCTTCAAGAATACTGTTGATACATTTTACATGTGTACTTCAAAACACAAATGAATGAATGTAGAGCAGAATGAGGTTCAAAATACAGCACTCACATTTATTTCCAACTTAAATCCTGCCCCAGAGCAAGCTTCCACTGTAAAGCCCCGAAAGCCAAGAGCTGAGCCCAGAGAAGTCTTATTCTTATTATACAATAGACAATATCAAGTAAACTGTAAGGCCCCACTTCTACATAGTGTCTGTTCTGCTGGAATGGCACTGGACACTTTTTTACTGTTGTATTTTGTTAGCTATTTTTGTACTTGTTATTTATTTGACATTGTTTTTTTATCCATGAACACCAAACAGAAGCTGCTTGCTCTCACACTTGGTATGAATAAGCTAGTAAACACTTCATCTCACTCAGTCACACACTAACCGGCATCAAAAATCTACCGGCTGATCTGCTCATACAAAGACACTTTTTGGTCTTTGTTGTGATATTTTAGGTCTGAAAACACAGCCAAAAATGAGCTTCTCCTATATCACCATTGCTTTTCTTCTAAGTTGCAATATATTCAACTTAAAGTGCTCAAAGCGGTCACATAAAAACTGCAGAGGCTGGATGCAATAGTTTTTCTCGAGGCTACTACCCGATATAACAAAAAAAGACGCTGGGGCTCAGAAAAAGACCCTATGTGGATGCAGGCACTAACTAAACTGGAAAGGCAAAACTAAGAAGCCAATTTCGATTACATTATGAAGAGAATATCTCTCTACTCAGAGGGAGACAGACCAATGCTAGATGTTCAAGTGCCCGAGTGCAACACTATGTTGAGTCTTTATAATCAAGCTGCATCTAATGTACTGTGCAACACCTTGTGTGGTCTTAAAACAAGGCCTGGACTCCACATTTATAATAAAAACATTGGACAACCTCACTCAACAACAACTCAACCCAATAAAGCAACTAACACATCCTCATATCAAAGTCTCACCCAAAGTCTTTCATCAGCATATGATTTGTCATCTTTATGGTTAAGGTTTGCTGAAGCAACTGAAACTAGATTAAAGTCTGCCAAAGATTGTGGTCATGTGTTAAGCTTCTCTCAAAGTGTATTGAAACTCAATATTCACAATCCCGAATGTACCATGAAAGAGTTATCGATCACTACATCCATTTCTCCTCTCCATATTGGCCGTGAAGCGATACCTTTGATCATTCCGTCCAAAAACATTTAGAGATCTGCACAAGCTAATATTCGACTTTAGCAATCTAAGTTATTAAAAACGAATTGGGTATCATCCAACGTTAGCATTTCTTTAGCACAATATTCTCACAAGGTTTTCATCAACAGGTTTGCCTTGCTAATCTGCGGTGAAACGGATACATATGGCCTGGTATATTAAGGTTGATTGAAAAAACCCTCAATATTGGTTTGGCAAAATTAGGTACATTTGTATACGTTAAAAAGCAGCTTACAGTCTTTCCTAGGTTTTAAAATAGGAAGAGGCAAAAAATGTAGAAGTTGATGATTCTAAATGTGGCTAGTATTCTTTGAGGGTAATCTTTTTCTTTTATCTTCATGTTTTGCATTTTGTCTTTTTGTTTATGTATGTCTGTAAGTTGTTGCTATTGTCGGGACCCCCTTGAAAACGAGATGGTGCATCTCAAGGGGTTTATACCAATGAATAACATTTCTATATATGGTTCACATTTTTCTAGGAAACAATGACTTGAAACAATGCATTAACACACCATGTCAAAAGGACTGTAAAGGATATGACTCTTAATTCTATATTTAACTCAAATAGTTGAAATGCTTGTTTAAAAGAAGAAGAATTTCTCTGGGACTTTTCTAAACCCTCATCTAAATGCATGTATGTATGGGCGTTCATGTATTAGTAGAGTGGATGGCTTCCTCGGGCTCACTCACCCCCCATCTTCTCCCTGTGCAGGCAGGGCCGGCTGAAAGAAGAAAATCAATGCTTGGCGTCTCAATGAATGTGGCGAGTGCTGGATTGATCGCAACTCTAAATTGGGTCAACAGGATTGTCTATTTAAAGGGCAAGACCCCTTAATCATCGTTTTAGCTGAGATAGACTCTCAGGCACACATTGTTCCTTCACTAACACAGCGTTATCTCCACCTCAACGCAACAGGAACCAGAAAGCACACATTAACATGTAGTACCACATGCCTGCCAGTAGGAAACCACATTAGGTGTTTCAAACCACATACAAAATGAATTATAACACGTGCCGTTACCAGTTACACAGTACGGAGCCCCCTAGGGGACATGGAGAAGAAGAAAAAAATATTTGAAAAAATTAAAATGTTTTGCGAGATCTCGCAATACCCCGTTGCAGTTGTCTTTTTTCTAAGCATTCCTCTCCCTCCTCCAGCTGCAGATTGTGACCAATTCTTGAAGTTTAGCTCTGATGGCGGCGCGTATCGAACTGTTCTGATAAAAATGACTCTGTAGCAGTAGCGTGGCGTGGGGAAAAAATGAGGGGAAGCCAATAATACGTCCTTTCTTTTGGGTCGGGGGTGTGGTGGTCAATGTAATAACGTAACCAGATGAGTGATTACAGCACCCGGTATCATTTTACACACATTTGTATCAGATGCAGGACTTACACACGCCTGTTATCTAACCGACAGGTCCGCACGCACTCTCCAGCCGAAACTCTAATAAGCATTCATTCACAAACTAAATCAGGAGACCTTTAACGTTTTACGTCCGATTCACTCCTTTTTTCCTCGCTGTACACAGCTCCAGTTTGGGCATTGGCCTGTCATCAGATTGTATTTTTTGTTGCTGCTGTAGCGGAAGTTTAGTACAATTATTTTTGATGAAATACTCCAAATCTCCACCCTCCATAATTGCACTTGCTTCAGTTGCTTGCTACTTTCTAACGGCGGTGAGAGTGGTGCAGTGGCGCTATCTATCTTCTATCGATTAGATTTATGATTCGAAAATTATAAAAGTAGGGTAGACATGTGGATATTATCCGACTGAACAAAACTTGCATTTATCTAACAGGTTCGTTTTCCACTGACCTTATTTCGAGCTATTTTCCTAAATCCTATGGAGAAATCCCATTGTTTTTTTGTGGAGGGAAGTCGAGCGCAGCTTACTTCCGGATTTTAGGACGCGTCACTGCAACACTAAGTTGATGCGATGTGATTGGATTGTGAGGCAAGGGAAGCCAGCCGCCTCTTGCTTCCCTTGGCATGGCCCTGACCAATCACAGGTTGGCAGGGGCATCACGTGGGCCTCATCTGATTGGTCAATCACTCAATTTGTTTTCACCAAGGGAAGCCAGATTCGGCTGGCCTCCTCTCACAACAGTGAGTGCAATCTACTGTTTCACCATAACATCTAGAGGGGCGCTGTTTGTTTCACTCTTTGTAAAATACTCAATGAGAATGGGGGAGAGACGGGCCGGCAGCAACACACAGCAAAGGAGAATTATCGAAACAAAACCAAGTGTTTTTATTTATTTATTTAAATTATAACTAGCCTACAATCCTGAAAAACAGGGGAAGCCTGGCTTCCCTTGGCCTCCGGGAGAAAACGCCACTGCTCTGTAGCTCGTTGTCTACCTTGCTATGATTGTAAAGTCATGTTGTTTGTATTTTTACAACGTTATGTTCATGAGTTATTGATCTGCGAAATTCGAATCTGTCAATAACTTAGCTCAGAGTATGCTTTGCGACGTGCATGTCCCCTCGCTCTGAGTGTTCTCTTGAGGTGTCTTTCACTTATGTGAAACCCGTGCCTATTGCCAAGCAGTAGCGTGGCGTGGGGAAAAATGTAGGGGAAGCCCATTTTTTGGGTCGGGCGGGTGGAGGGGTGGTCAATAACGTAACCAGATGAGTGATTACAGCGCCCGGTATCATTTTACACACATTTGTATCACACAGATGCAGGACTTGCACACACCTGTTATCTAACGGAAAGGTCCGCACGCACTCTCCAGCTGAAACTCTCTCCTTATTAATTTAATGCAGACAATCACACAATCTGTGATTTTTGGATTTACCGTGCCTCTCAATTGCCCGTGACAGGTTGGCAAGATCGATGAATCCTAAAGTTGCCCAAGGATTGTTCAGGGAGCACGAATCCTTGTCAAAAAGAAGACATGGCCAGCAAAATAGACGCTGAAGTTTAGCGCTTCCAGTTAGCCACTCTGTGCGGACATAATTGTCCTCATTGAACGTCCGATTATCTCCCTTTTTCCTCTGTGTACACACAGCTCGAGTGCGGGCATTGGCCTATCATCTGATTTAATTTGTAGTTGCTGCTGGAGCGGAAGTTTAGTAAAGTTATGTTTGATTAAGTACGCCAAATCTCCACCCTCCATAATGGTTCATTTGTTTGATAATTTCTAACGGCGGTGATGACAGTTACAGTATTAAAACTGATGTTGATGTGATTTGATTGGATGGCAGTGTCCAATCAAATCGTCAGCCGCCAGCTGCCTCTGAAGGGAAGCAAGAGGCGGCTGGCTTCCCTTGGCATGGCCCTGACCAATCACAGGTTGGCAGGGGCATCACGTGGGCCTCATCTGATTGGTCAATCCCTCCATTTTTTTTCTCCAAGGGAAGCCAGATTCGGCTGGCCTCCTCTCGCAACAGTGAGTGCAATCTACTGTTTACCATAACATCTAGAGGGGCGCTGTTTGTTTCACTCTTTGTAAAATACTCAATGAGAATGGGGGAGAGACGGGCCGGCAGCAACACATAACAAAGGAGAATTATCTAAACAAAACAAAGTGTTTTTATTTATTTATTTAAATGATAACTACAATCCGAAAAAACAGGGGAAGCCTGGCTTCCCTTGGCCTCCGGGAGAAAACGCCACTGTTGCCAAGCACTGATGTTATATCTTTATTTTTAAGGCCAGGCTCAAAGTAAAATCGATGAACTGCTCCATTGTTGTGGTTTCTGTGTTGCCGAACTGACCAGGAAGTACAGTGAGCTAAATGAAAAGTTTTGCGAGATCTCGCAAAACATTTTCTTCTTTTTTTTTTCAAATACATTTTTTTTCCTTCTCCATGTCCCCTAGGGGGCTCCGTAACACAGCACCTCCAGTATACTTGACATACAGTAATCAGGGCAATTCGAAAAATGCACTGAGTTTGACAAATTATGTATCTAGGCTAGGGGGCATCATGTCGGTGGTTTTTGGGTTTACTATTATTTCAAATCAAAACATTTTTGTACTTAAATATCAGTCTTGAAAACAACACATTGACCAGATCTTCAATTTGTTGATGCTGTCTATCAGTTTGTATACTTCCCTGAGAGTATACAGCCATGCTCCGTGCCACGTTCGCTGTGCAAATATGTAAAATTAGACTGTGCAGTTTTGTTTCAAATCGCACATGGCTGCTGTGCCCGCCCCTCAGATGATAGCTTGATAGCTAGCTAGTTAGCTAGCTAGGACCGTTCGCAGTAACAAATCATTATAAGCTGCTCATTTAACCTTATAAAATTAACTTTGGCTTATTTTCCGACACCAGTATATTGGTAAGTTACTTATATAGTAAACAAAAAACATGTATTACTTGTATTTGTGTAAGGCTGAGTTTACTAACTGCAATCGCCTAGCTTATGCTACATAGTCAAGACTTCGATAACGGAGTGTAAAAAGTGTCCAGCGTTCAAAACTCATCTTTTAGACCGCCAGAGTTTAACATACGGGCACTGTTAGTGCGATACATTTTGCCATACTTTGCATTTGGACACATTCAAAACAGTAAATGTAGGTACAAAAGTAAACAAATTGAAATGGTTGTGTTTTGTTGATAACATGATCAAGCAAAACATCTCTTCTAGCAACCTCTTTCAATTCCTCCTAAGCAGAGAGATGTATAGTATTTCCATCGGCCAGAAAACCCATTCTTAATAAAACCTACTGTGTAGTAGTAATGTTGCAAATATTTCTTATTTTTTACTTATTTGGAATTTTCCTTATATATTTATTTGCAACTCACCAGATACCAAAGCAAATTCCTTGTTTGTGTTAACGTACCTGGCTATAAACTTGATTCTGATATATCTAACACTAGATATTTGAGCTATAATTGTCTCAAACCAAACGTCAAGTTGCATAAGAGCAACCACACAAACACAGACCCTTCCCCCGTTGTACTTGAAGCTGCCCTGTGACCTTTCACCTCCGAGACATTCAATACCATCGGCAGTAGAAATAGAGTAAGGCATCGGAGGCCAGTAACAGACCTGTTTATTTAGTTTCTTATATGGCTTTCCGTAACAGACCCCCTGGGGAGTAGAGAAACAGTCGGGTCAGCAGCTTTTTTGCCATTGCCCTTAGGCTCTATGTCTGTGTGTGTATACAACGTTTTAATGTGTGTGTGTGTGTGTGTGTGTGTGTGTGTGTGTGTGTGTGTGTGTGTGTGTGTGTGTGTGTGTGTGTGTGTGTGTGTGTGTGTGTGGTGTGTCTTGGGAGGCCAGAGTTGTGGGGTTAGCTGCACAAGGCATGTATAGATGGATGCAATGGTTTGCCTCCTTGTATACAACTAATCCAGTTGTTATGGCTTTTCTGCTCACAACTTACTTCCATGTTCCCTTATTCCCCTCTGTTAGCTGAGGCAATAAAAAGGGGGGTCACTTTTATTAGTCAATGACTCTAATCCCAAACCGCAGCGGCTAAATCTGCATTCTGGCAAATCAATTAATGGCAACATTCATTCACTGATAAGTCGATTAGTGGGTGTGTTTTTCATTGCCAAGCTGCCATGTAATCAGAGGCTGGTTTCAACAGGAAACGCTGGGACTGCCTGATTCACTGCATTATCCAGAAGTGAGTGTGTAAGTGTTTTTGTTTGTGTGTACTGGTGGTTGTCACCAGGCTTGGGGAGTGATGGGTTACATGTAATGGGATTGCGCAATCACCATACAAAAAAAGGTAACTGCATTTCCTTACAGTTACATAAAAAGATTTTATCACATAACTGTTACATTTCTTAAAAAATTGGTATTACTAGCAGGATGACAATGTTATTAAAAAAACTAAAATTAACATAGTGTTTGTTGTATTTTTTGTCTGTAAACTGTACTGTTCTGTAGGCGAATACTTTAAGTGTGAATCTATATACCTATACTGCATGAATCTGCTTTATGGTTTTCACTTTCTTTGGTTCATTTGATCTGTTTTTAATTCAGTAGGTGAACCTATATGTTCATTAAAATAGTGTGAGTGACCTTAACTGTTTGTATTAAACTATAACAGAACATTTTCTGTTAGCATCTGCTCTTGTGTTTCCTTGTATGTGTATACACTACTCAAATAAAAGGTGACTGATTACATTTGTTTTATTGTAATGGAATGGTTTAAAGTAACTCTCCCAACCCTGGTTGAAACAGCAATAGGCTGCATTACTACGTATCTTTACACAGCAAAGGACAGGTTGTGACTTTGGAATTATCAGGTAAGCGTCACTATATTCATGTAATAAAATAACTGACTCAATACCTAGGTGTATGACTAAATACCAAAGACTGTATATCTGTAGCTAGCTTCACGGAGCAGCTAGCAGAGAGACAAGAAGCTAACAGCGGCAGGCACTTGACAGAGCCGTCACTCAAAGTGACTACGCCCTAATCTATGCACAAACTTTAAGACCTAATATAAATAAAAGGGTCGCGTTAGAAAACAATTCACTCACAGATCCATAATTATGAAGGTGGAATCTAACTATATCGCTAATAAAATGTATGGAGCCTGTAGTGGAAATTTCCTAATATCCTGATATGTTAAAACCAAATGCTTCTCATTTGGTTTAGATGTGCTGTTTGCTCTATCTGTTCTACTTCAAGGCCACAGAGCTGTTTTGGCTACTAGGTTGAGACTCACACAAAGTCACACGAGAACTTCTACAGCTCAAGGCCAGGTGTCTAATAACAATGTGACCGTGTGAAGACAGATTTCTTACCTTCTCATCATTTCTACTATATAAGCTTCGCTATAATATTGAACTGCGCACACTCGCGCAGACTATCCTATACTCTGTGAGACCTGTGTCTATATTTTATTGTATCTGATGTTTATTCGAATAAACATCACCGGAAAGACAACTCTGTCTGTTTCACCATTTATTTGTTTTCTGACTTGTACTCTACAGTATTGGGGTTTTTAGATTTCCATAACAATTGGCGCTGCGAGCAGGGTCTCTGCAAGTTCGATTGGGAACACCTACGAACGCTGGTTGGTCGCTACAGAATCCTCGGATTCCCTCTACCCCGCGATAAAAACAGTACGGGACGAGAGGACCAGCGGCGGGGGTGGAACTGATTGACTTCACGAGACCAAACGGACTTAGAAAGGCTTTCCAATACTGGGTGAGATGTACAATGTCTAAATTGTTTAAAGTTAAACGTAATTAAAACTCCATGACGTTTATGAGAAGGGCTACTCGAAGAAGGGGTTATCCCGTCGTAGATAGTGGGTTTACGATTAGTTTTTTACGTGAGTTGTACTGTGAAACAAACATCACATAGGGTTTATCCCGTCGTAGAAAGTGGGTTTACGATTAGTTTTTTACGTGAGTTGTACTGTGAAACAAACATCACATAGGGGTTATCCCGTCGTAGATAGTGGGTTTACGATTAGTTTTTTACGTGAGTTGTACTGTGAAACAAACATCACATAGGGTTTATCCCGTCGTAGAAAGTGGGTTTACGATTAGTTTTTGCACGATTTGTACTGTGAAACAAATGGTGATTTTGTCATGGGAACAAGGCAAAGTAGGGGGCTTGTACACCCTCCTGAGGGCCCGATTGTAGACGTCATGAGAGTAAAATATGGTGAGGACAGTCTGTCTAAATTAAATATATGGACGGAAATGTTCGGATTTCCAAAGGGAGGTTTTTGAGTAAATTAAAAATCAAGAAACTAAAGAATACATTTATTCTTCAAGAAAGAAGTAGAGATACAAATAAAGTTAAAGTAAAAGACTTATATAGAAAACTGGACACTCACAGAAAGTGTTTATAATAAATACTGGGAGGATTAAGCAGAATGCCGTGAAAGAAGGCAGTTGGCATTGGGCATTAAAGAAAATATTAAGGTTGAAGATGAATGTGAAGAAAAGAAGGAAAATAAATTATTTCCAAAACCATGTAAACCCCAGACATCTCTGTGTTCTTCCATTGCAGGCCTGAATGACCTCTCCTCGACTGGGTATCCTTAACCTCCCCCGGGGTACAACCCTGGCAATCCGGCTGGCCCACCTCCACCTCCACCGCCACTACAAGCCCCAGCCATGCAGTCAACTCCAAGCTCGCCACCCCCATCAGCCCAAGTAGATGGGGACAACAGCGGGATAAACAAACCCAAGCCCAAGCAAGTGTTTGGGCAACACACCTCAGTAATGCCTTTCTCAACGGACTCACAGACACAGCGCAAGCTACGCAGAATGCTGGCCGGTCACAATACCGAGGGAGAGGCAGAAGAGGTTTTCCGAGGCAGAAGACGAGAAGCAAGACCTTCATTTGAGAAAGATGTTTCAAGTGTGGCAGTGTTGAACATTGGATTATGGGACTGCTCACAGAACACTGGCGAGTGGAGGCAGAGGGGGACAGCAAGGACGGGGCCATTCACAATCAGACTGACCTACACCAGATGGGGAGGAGGGGACCCGATCGAGCGAGATGGAAATTCAGCCAGCATCATCGAACCAGGGAAGTGAATACATACACACACATCATGCTTTTGAAAATTGGAAAATGTAGAAGACATGCCTGTGGTTAAAGAGGGTACATATTTGAAATATGACAGTGAAACAGCATTTGAGAAATGTCCCACACTAACTTTAGCTATCATGGGTGTTGATGTTCTATAGTAAAAAGGGCAGATTTGCCTGATTGCAAATTTAGTGGTAGATGTATGCACTCATTAACTAATGCACTCAATGGGAGCGGCTGGGGTGACTGTAAAGGAGAAGTTTTTGTATCACTTCAGAGTGGAGATAACGGTGATGATAGTCAATCCATTTCCCACATCAGTAAAAAAAAACAGTTTATTTTATCCTCCGTCTGCCTAATACATTTACTGGGCAGAGATCTGAAACTCCGGTTCGGCTTAGGCCTCATTTATTCCACAAATGAGGGGTTTAAAGTCCGGCAGCCATCTCCTACGATGGTTCAAAAACTTTTGATGATAAAGACTGTGTGAATGTGTATTAAATGGCTGCTGACATATCCTGATTCTCAGGCGTTGTTGCGTTTGACTGATCAACGTGTTTTTCCACCTGCTGTGTTCATGGAGGCTTCTCATTTGCATTGTACTGTTAATGTTGTTAATCTGTGTAAATGTGGTTCCCGGGAATGATGAGAGTTTTCTGTTAGAATGTGTGAATGAGGAGCTCATGCTTAAGACTATGCTTGGAGTTTGCTGCGTAGCGCTGGTTCCTGTTGCACACCCACACAATACAAACTGTGTCAAATCCCAGGGGCGGTCCACACATTTCACTAGCCAGGGGCCCACTGAGAGATAGAGGGATTTGGGTCTAATCGTTAAAGATTTGGAGTCAGTCACTGATTGGACATCTACACACACAGAATATGTTATGTACTCTATGTCATGTGACGTGGATAAGATGAAAATATGCACAAACGTAGCCGTTCTGCACACATTGCTGTTGGTTGAGGATGATGGGGTAATTATCATATCTCTGAGCTTCCTGCCGTGCTTTCAGATGGGCCATACTCACTCTGGGCAGCTCACAGATATGACGTATGTTTAATGTCCACGTTCCGTTCAAATCAACCCCCGTACCCATTGAAACGTGAAGCTGTTGATGGAATTCAGCCAGTGTTTACCTCTCTGTTTAAACAAGGGGTCATTATTCCGTGTAACGATTCCGGTACGCACTCCAGTGTTTCCTGTCAAAAAGATCAGAGACAAAACCTCCTGACGAGTGGAGATTTGTCCAGGATTTACAGCTGTAAATGCTATGCAGCTATGCCCGCTCGTCCCAAGTCCTTATCTGATTCTTTCCTAAGTTCCAGCCTCTGCAGCATTTTTTTTACTGTAATAAGATCTCTCAAATGCATTTTTCAGTGTTCCTGTACACAAAGACAGTCAATTTTGTTCACATTTGAATATAAGGGTAAACCTTACACATTCACACGTTTGTGTCAAGGCTACTGTGTACAACCAGGCATTGTGTACAAGGTTGGTCTCTCTCCAAGTTTCTAAAGGCATCGCTCTCATACAAGGCCAGTTTGATGACCTCATGATTTGCGCACCCACAGCAGTGTTCATAACACACGGCTGTTGTAATGCTTGTTGCGATGTTACATTAGTCCGTTCTCTGCTGGTAATTATGCCGTTACAAGTTTCAAAGTTGTATTTATCATCTGAATTTGCCGAAACAAGTTTGGTATTCTGAAGCCAATACTTTGTTCATTCTAAAACAGATGAAAACAAACGGTCTTTTATACAAAATGGAAATATTATACAAGTAAAACTACATGTTACTTTAATCCCATGTAATTGTAGAATGAACACAGTCTTCCTTTGTATAAGTCAGGTGTTTTGAGTAGTCAAAATTACCTACAAATCATTGTACACATTTGTAAATATTATTTTCCACTTGTTACCATTGTGAGGTTATTTTGTATGCAGCGCTGCGTGATTTTGTAGCTAGAAATTCAGACTAAAGTACTCAGATATTGTACTTGAATACAAGTAGAAGTACCAGAGTGTTACAGTAAAAGTCCTGCATTCAAAATGTTCCTCAAGTGAAAGTAGAAAAGTATTCTCATCAAAATATAGTGAAAGTAGCGACAGTGAAAGTATTCATTGTGCAGATTGGTCCATTTCAGAATAATATATATGATATGTTTTATAATGATTGATCATGAAAGTGTTCTCAAAGCTGGTAAAGGTGCAGCTAGTTTGAATGGCTTTGTATACTGCAGGGTAGCTGGTGGATTTACTCCAGGTGGAACTAAAGTCTGATTCAACACTTGATTAGATTTCACATCGTTCATCCAGATCTGTGAAGTAACTAAAAGTATTTTTTTTAAAAATAGTAATCAATGATGTTTTGAGAAGTTATTTGGCTGATTGTTTTTATATCGGCTCAGCCAGGTTATATGGGAGACCCAGTCTACGTACACTCTAAAAACAAATGCTTGGCTTAACAAAGAGAATCAAGGCAATAGGTTGCATCGATGGTTATTGAGTTAAGACAACTTCTAATGACATTTTGTTAGAGCAACAAAGATATTTGAGTTAGGGGAAAAGGCGTTTCCTCAATCAGGTGTTTTAAATTACCACTTACTTAATAATTGGTAGAATAAACACAAGTTTTAAGTTGATTACTCCAAACGTTCCAACTTGTTTTACCGTATGATTTAAATGTAATCTTAAGTTGTGTATACTTAATTACCACATGTTGAACATGGACAGATGTTTTTAAGTGGACAGCCATTTGTAAATTAAGTTGCTCCAAATAATATTGTATTCAATAGGGTTTTTCTTTTAGCTTATTCATGTTTTTTCCTTTAAAGAAAGAAATTAATTGATTCCACAACAAAAATATTAGGCAATTCACTTTTTATTTTTGAACTGCAGTTGTTTATTTCAACACATGATATTTCAATCAGGAGAGTTTGAATTTCAAGTTGTATTTGAATGACAAGACCTTAACTCAAGGTGTAGAACAATTAAGTTATCAAGCCAATTGCATTACAATACCTCAACTTGAATTTAGGGTGAAGTCAATTAATGCAGAAATCAGAGTTCAAATGACACGATTAAGTTGCAACTTAAACTGTTTATCTAAAATCAATTAACTCACATTTTTTATCTTGCAACCAGTGCATTTAATTAAGTGGAGGTGAAAGGTCGCTTGAATTGGATTCTCCAGCTCTGAATTGGGTTTTTAGATGTACAGATCACTCATTTTGATATTAATATTAAACTTAGTTTTCTTTTCTTTAATTTTTCATCCTCGTGTAGAATGCTATCACGAAACACACATTTGGTTGTTTATAGCATAAAGAACATCTGAGTTAATGTGAGGTAGGGAAATACTCATTTGAGTATGTGCATATAAATATGTAATTTACAACAGCTATAAGATGCTTGAAAAGTGCTTGAATTTGATTTTGGAAAAGGTGTAAGAACCCTCTTATTGACCTTTGCCTGAAGGTGACGAACACGACTGTGTGCACACCTAGACCGGACTTAAAAGACGTTCCTCTGACCAAGGCTGACCTCATTTTGTATGTTGATGGGTCTGCCTCTCGCGACCAAGGGGGCACTAATCGGGTGGGGTGTTTTTCTGTTGTTTCAGATTCCGCTGTACTCCGTTCTGGACCAATCCCATGTCTCAGCACAAGCAGCAGAGCTCATCGCACTAACTGAAGCCTGCACGTTTTCAGAAGGCAAAACCGTGACTATTTACACTGACTCACGCTATGCTTTTGGGGTAGTGCACGATTTTGTGGCTATTTGGAAGTGTAGACAATTTCTGCAAGCAGTACAGACCCAGTTCCCCTAAGAAATTGGGTCTGCTAATTTACCTGCTGACTCAGCCGCAAAGGAAGAGTCTGATTCCTCTCACACCTCACGCACCTTACACTCATTTGTTAGAATCCCTGTCTCCTCCTTCACTGACAACATGTCGTCACTTCAGCAGCTAGCTACACCAGTTGAGAAGGCTCGGTGGAAGGCTGTTGGGGCTGTTTTTGACACATGGGTTGGACAATGTGTCAAAAGGGGGGATGTTAGAGGCTATAAATCAGGAGTGGTTCACAAGGGGGGTGAAGGGGGGTAAGTTGCATTATGCAAAATTCATTTGAGCACCTAATGCTGGATTTAATTGAGTTTAGCCCATCAGAGAACATCTTAAATTAGAACAACGGTTCACATTTTGCTAAAGAGAGAACGGCACAATCAAAAACAAACTAGCAAAATGCTGTGCAGACACAGGTCTGTCATGGACACGAGCTCTGTCCATTGTGCTGATGTACATGCGGATGTGGGAACGAACATGGAGCCAACTCAGCCATTTGAAATCCTTTTTGGGGCTCCTCCACAGATTGGACTCAAGGCTCCAGGATGTCCTCTTCCCTCCACAACTTTGTGTGAGGATGCTATGTTGCTATGTTGTATGTTAACCTGTCATCCACTTTAGCGACTGCCACTGGTCCACTTCATCATCTCCAACCCGGCGACTTCGTGCTGGTCAAGGATTTCCGGAGAAAGAGCTGGAAATCCAATCGTTGGCAAGGTCCATACCAGGTGCTTCTGGTCACCCAGACAGCGGTAAAGGTCGCCGAGAGAACTACGTGGGTCCACGCCAGTCACTGCAAGGTCGTAGTCACAGGAAAGGGGAAACAGAAGTAGATGACAACAAGTGATGTGTCCTAGTCACCAACAGATGACAACAAGTGATGTGTCCTAGTCACCAACAGATGACAACAAGTGATGTGTCCTAGTCACCAACAGATGACAACAAGTGATGTGTCCTAGTCACCAACAGATGTAGATGACAACAAGTGATGTGTCCTAATCACCAACTTGCACCACACTTGCACTACATACACTAAAACACACTACACACAAGGTATCACGAGCGAGTGCCAGCTGAGCGGTTCCATATGCCTCTGGTTCCTCGTTTGTGTTATCAGTGTGCGAAGTCTGTCACAAAATCGACCGAGGGAATACACACACACACCCCATGGAGCATTCCCACCTCGTGATGACGGCTCGCCTGGGAAAACGACAACGCAACCGTGAGCAATACTACTGGAGAGCCTGGACAATCACAAAATGGTTCCTCTGCATACTTGCCATGATAGTTGTGTTAGGACTAGTTATATATTTTATGTATTCATGGTCAGCACACAGCAGGTCAGCAAAAATCGAGGTATCTAAGAGGTACATGGGGAAAGCAGGGCGAACCACATGGGAAGAGGGGCTGATCAAGACAGGGATTGGTAACATTACTCTAAGGGATGGGGAAGATAGCACAGTGCAGTTAGACCCGTGCGACTACATGCATTGCTCCGACCCTAAGAAACTGGGGTGGGCGGACGCCTACATATGCTATGTCGAAGGCAGTTTTGGTCAAACCGCCAATCACTGCTCAGGGGGCTGGGCTTTTGTTTTATGGACCACCGCATACACCGATTGGGGTTATACCCTATGGGACGACAAAACAAACATAAAAGGGAGATTGTCTATCTCCAAAGTCAATTCATCGAGCCCCGTTGTCCTGTTGCAACTACAGGCTGCCCAGATATCAGACGGGGGTTATTATGTTGTATGTATGTATGTATCCGGCACCGACCCGTGTGGCACATTTTACATAGACATCGCGCCCAAAACTCAGACCCCCAAAAAGGATAAACCGCCTTTGACACAAACATTGACATCCATAGGTACATCTACACTTCTAAAACGTAACCTATACATAGGCAATAACGACCATAACAACATTGATGTGGTTCAGACCAGTAATGGGAACACCTTTAACGTTTGGTGGCACACTCTGAGATCATTCTTGCAGGCCGCAGGACAAAATGGTTCATGTTATGCATGCACCCTTTTTCCCCAGGACTCATCAATGTCAGTGCCAGTTCGTCCGCGCTCTCTGACCCAGGTTGAACACCTCTGTGCGTTTATGGCTCTGACAAGGCCCATCGAGGGGGAAGACCGCGTAACCGAGTGGCGTTATGCCAGGCAGCTTCCTCCACCATGCAGTAATAAGTCTAACTCCCTTTTGCGTGCATATACGGTTGATACCACATACGCAAAGTACCAACCGGTCAGCCATGT
Source organism: Gymnodraco acuticeps (assembly GCF_902827175.1). NCBI lineage: Eukaryota > Metazoa > Chordata > Actinopteri > Perciformes > Bathydraconidae > Gymnodraco > Gymnodraco acuticeps. The sequence continues at coordinate 3,672,712 of NW_022990558.1, forward strand.
GCACCCCAGCCATTTGAGAGGGATGAAACACAGCATTTGTATCCAGAGAGTATACCATAAAACGTCTCTTACACCACCTTATTTTTCCCTAGGTACTACTACTGGTTGTACTCGTATCCTACAGAATACGTGCAGTTACGGTGTTTACAATAGCTCGTATTGCATATTCAGTGTCCCTGAAAGAATCCTTTCTAACGTAGCATTCCCTGATGTTAACCATACTTCCCTCCAACTGGCCTGGCCCAGTGATGCTGGGTTTAGCTCGCCACAAGATTACGTTTGGTTGTGCGGCGACAAGCTCTATCAACTTCTGGCTCCCCTCTGGATAGGTACATGCACTCTAGTGGATTTGAATCCAGCAGTCACTGTCCTCACGTCCTTAATGTACACGACACATCATTACCCAGAGTTCCAACACCCGGACCACCACAAGGTAAAAAGAGAGCTGACGTCCACTGGAGCTAAATTCTTTGGTGGCTTGTTTCCATGGTGGGGTACAGTAAACAATGCCCATAAGATAGATACCTTACACGTTCGACTAGAGAACCTCACTTCCGAGACGACGCAAAGCTTCCAGGCATTGCCCCCATTCATAATAGCCTCTAGGAATATGCTCATGCAGCACCAATTTGCTCTTGACCTTTTGTTCGCCTCAAAGGGTGGCCTGTGTCATGTGATCGGTGACTCCTGTTGCACTTACATTCCCGACGCCACCAAGAACATCACTGACACCGTGCTGCATCTTAACAACTTGTTAGCCGACATGAAAGCGGATGACATATCCAACGCAGGCGGCTGGGACTGGTGGTCCTGGCTTACATCGGGGGGGGTGACAAGCATGGCTGGCTAGGATAGTTACACCCCTGATAATCATTTTCGGCCTATGTATCAGTTGTACCTGTTTGATTATCCCAATACTGAAGAAAGGCTTTTCCAGCCTGGTATCTTTAGCTTTCGTTCAGTATACTGCTATCCCATTACAAGACAATCCTTTGCGCCACAGTGAGATAGACCAGCTAGAATCAGAAGAGTCTGATTCCGACACTACAATATAATCAATATAATCATGTGTATCAAGTGTACTCTCCTCTTATGCTTACATTATATTGGAGTCTGTCCTCCACAAAAACAGCCAGTTTTCTATGATATATTTGTGATGTGTTTACTTAAACCAGTGATGGAGTGTATTCATTGATGTGTTATATCAGTCTATCCTGTCATTTGTTTTTTTATTGATCAAGTATGATCAAAAGGGGGGAATGTAGTGGAAATTTCCTAATATCCTGATATGTTAAAACCAAATGCTTCTCATTTGGTTTATATGTGCTGTTTGCTCTATCTGTTCTACTTCAAGGCCACAGAGCTGTTTTGGCTACTAGGTTGAGACTCACACAAAGTCACACGAGAACTTCTACAGCTCAAGGCCAGGTGTCTAATAACAATGTGACCGTGTGAAGACAGATTTCTTACCTTCTCATCATTTCTACTATATAAGCTTTGCTATAATATTGAACTGCGCACACTCGCGCAGACTATCCTATACTCTGTGAGACCTGTGTCTATATTTTATTGTATCTGATGTTTATTCGAATAAACATCACCGGAAAGACAACTCTGTCTGTTTCACCATTTATTTGTTTTCTGACTTGTACTCTACAGTATTGGGGTTTTTAGATTTCCATAACAAGCCAGGGGTAGAAACATGTTTTGTTCTGCTGTAAAGTTGGGCATTTTAACATGGGGGTCTATGGAAATTGCTCCTTTCTGCAGCCATCGCCTATCGGCCAATATATGAACTGCAGTGTGTGGCACTTCCGTATTGGCTTCCCGGCTCTACCCCACAGTTTGCCGCTTGCTAAATACATGCAAAACCAATTCCAATCAGCTGTATTTTGTGTTTGGTAGTAATTCATGTTATAGTGTTTATAGTGGCATTACAAACTGAAATGTTAGCGTGTTAGCATGCAACCAATGATCCGACAAATTGGAGATGGGTTGTATTCTGCTTTTTCTCAAAGTATGTGGTCCTTGGTGGTGAACACTGCCCCTCAACAACTTCATTCAAATGCATATAAGCGACTGCACCCCCATTACATTGAGCTGTGCAGTCTGATGCACCTTCAATTTATGTAAATGCTATACATGTTTTTTGGTCAACTACAACTTATTTTAATGAACATACTTTCAGCTACAAAACCCAGAAAAACATATTTCTACCTCTCAGCCTAAGCCCTTTGTCATTGTCAATGAAAAGCAAAGGGTAGGAGTAATTACATTTATTCAAACACACTCTTCTTTGAAGACTTGAGGATACTTTAAGCAACATTAAATGGGTCACAACACTTTGAACGATTAACCTTGTTGCATTTTCTAGTATTTATTAGTGAATCAAGTTATTAAAATACATTAAAACTATTTATCATGTTTTAATTAGTAGACTAAAACACTTGCAACATTAAAGATTTCCACTGTCTGATACAATTCAGAAGGTTTTTCTAACCAATATATTAATGAATACAAATCCTTATAATAGGAACATTTTGCATCTAATAATACAATTAATTATTTGAAAACAAATGATCTTGAGCTGTGCAGTTTTCTTTCATAAAGTTAACTGTCTAATGTGGGAGCCGTTGGTGTAAAATGTGCATCTGATTTAAAACCAAGCCAAAGAGCAGTGAGGTTAAGAGGTAGAACCCGATTGGTCCTCCTATAACGATTTTCTTTGCAGTTGGAGTGAGCACACTTTGGGACACACATTGAACGTTTTCCTTTTCCAAATATGGGGCCAACAATGCTCGAAAGTAAAAATAAACCAGACAAAATGTCAAACAGGATGAATAATTAATTTCTTACAAAAAAGTCAGATAAAACTGTGTAATTCGAAGGCATGGGTTGGCCATAAACCCTCATGCATAACTAAAGAAAGAGAGAAACAAACAATGGGTAGCATGATTTGCTTGTAGCGGATTTAATAATGTATACAAAAATATGTATTGGTACTCTTGTTATGTATCATAAATACATGAATTGGAACAAAATGTGAAGGACAGAGATCAAAACACTGTTATATTGAGTATCAGAATGTAATACCTCAGGAAACGACCCATCAAAATGTGATAGGCATAATGGATATTGTTATTTTGAAGGTTGTTACCGATATATTTCAGATAAAGTGCATTACAAATGAAATGTTTAATCAACTAATAACTACAAAACTTAACTAATCAAATACATATGAATGAACAAACTATGATTAAATGTTTCCACTGAATGCAAGGCTGGACAATTTATTAACCAGTTAAGCCCGAACCTGTTTTTCAGGCCTCGGGCTCGAAAATGACATTCCCAGAACAAATGACCATATCTTTACTTCTAAAAGGGGTAAATTAATAATATTTTTTCTCAAAGCAATGACAAACCTGTGAGTTGGATGTAGAAAAGTCAGAATCAATATAGATTTTTTTTATTTTAAAGTAAATTCAGATTGAACATAGTAAAAAAATGTAAATTATAGCCGTCCAAAAAAAACATTACTTATAGTGAAAACCACCCTTGAATGATGTAACATATAAGAAGTACCCTGTATCAAGATTGATACAAAACAAGTCACATACCTGTATGACCTTTTTAGAGAGGTTTAGCAAAACAAATTCATTTGGGTGTATTTGCCATTTCTCTGGAACCCATTGGTCGATTTTGGTGATTGACATCTCTTTTGAACCGTTAGAGCCAATAGAATTGAAGGGGAAGTTCCACATACACACATGTTACCATTGAGGAGTGAGTGTGACGCGCACGCAGTCGAAAGCTATGTTACGCTCTGAAAACTGAAAACTGAAACCTAGGCTCAAACTAGTAAATATGAAGATGGATTATCAGTAATAATTTCAAAGTGACACAGACACATTGGATTTTGTGATGCCATTGAACACAACTTTTGATCAGAACAACAGCTAAGGTAAGAATATATCCGTGTTTTCTCCGTGAAGCTACTTGTTGTGATGTCTGTTCTGATCGCTCAGTGATGATACTTATATGTCTGGAATCTGTGGAATCTCAGTTTGCTAATCAATATCTTGTTTGCACAGATCCGATAAGTAATAAGGGTATTTTACCTTGAGTTCTGTGCTAACTGCGTTAGCATTTCTTCGCTCAGGGCTAATTCAGAGCCTTTGTTATTACCCGTATGTTTCGTTTTGCTAAAAAAATGTTAATATGTGACCTGCTCCATCGAGATCAGTCGTATTGACCCGAAGACAGATTTTGAGTTGTATACACTGTTGGAAAGAGGAGATTCCTAGCTTTCTAATGATATCAGGATTGTTTTTGTACTCCAAATATTAAGCAAAATATGTCACATTATATAATGACTGTTACCTAGTCATCGTTTTGAGAAAAAGGCCTTTAAAGTTTCCTCTTCTCTGGAATTCATCAATCTGATTGATTATTAGCGGCTGATAAATGATCAAAGTGGTAGGCCTACGGAGGGAAGATATTTTGGTTTGGATTACTGGTCTGGGGGAAGCTCGCGAGTGTGTGTGTGTATACGTGTGTGTGTGTTTGTGTATTTTTGCGTTTGTGTGTATTGTGTTTGTTTCCCGGGGAAAACCCTCACGAGAAACACCGGCTGTTGTTATGCCTGCTGTGACGTCAAGTTACTCCGTTCTCCGCTTGTAATTCTGCCGTTACAAGCTTCAAAGCTGTATTTATCATCTGAATTTGCCGAAACAAGTTTAATATTCTGAAAGCCAAGACTTTGTTTAATTGAAATCAGATGAAAACAAACTGTAACGGACCCTGCCGTGTTATTTATGATTACTATACGCTTACATTCATAATTTCAGCCGGAGGGAGGGGAAACAACCGATGTTTAGTTGTTTCACCTGCCACGTTCAGAAGAATAGATGTGGTTTTAAATGGCGGGAAAGTAGCAGGTTTGCTTGGACTTAGCTGCATTTTTGCCTTTGACAGCTCTCTGTACCTTGGTGCCATGTGAATTGGACTGAGATGGATCTTCTCCATCTCAGTCCCTCAGCATGTTTCTGGGAGATCTCACCCCCCCCCTCAACAAAAACACATCCTGGCTCAAAAAAGGCGGGAAAAAGTTCCATATTATAATAAGGACGAAAGAATACAGATCTGCGAACTGAAAACCTTGGCAATAGCATAAAATAAAATATGACTTCTGTATATGGCACTTGAAGTGTGTCGATGCCAATGCACCTACAATGGTTTGGCTTATTGAAAGCTACATTCTTACAGGCTTCTTGCTCATGTGGAGAAGCAACCCAGTCTCACGGCATTTCGTGTTCACCAACACGATTTTTAATCTATTGATTCGTGTTCCCCAACACGATTTGCCCCTTTTTTTCGTGTTGCACAGCACGATTTTAAAAGCAATGTATTTCTATTGCCTGCAGCACGTCTTTTTCTCCGGTCGGGTCGAGGAAGACCTGAAGCTGTGTGGTTCATAAAAACATGTTCTTACTCAATATCAAGCCACAGTTATTGCTTTTATTTTAAATCGTATAATTTCGGACTTTTGTTGCCGTCTGTGAGGAAAAGAAATGGGGCTCAGAGCCTCAGAATACTGAAATCTGTATTTTTTAAATATTTTTTTCCTTCTAATTTGTCATTCTTTTCAAAATAACACACTGTTATTTACTCACCAATAACACACAATTATCCTTGCTTTTATTTATTGGTTTAATTCCATAATCTCGGGCTTTTTTGGCGTCCGTCAGGGACTGAATTTCAAAATAAAATATCCGGAAACAGACGTAGGGACATTTCGAGCGTCATTGCGATTGTCAACCTTTCTGAGTTTAGGATGGCCGAAGACACTACACTACCCATAATCCCCAGCTATCGTTTAGGACTACAGTCCCCCGTAAGGTTACGCAGAGCGTCAAACAGCTGTGGGAAATGGAACGAAACCACGCCAGACTATCCAAAACTGGAATCGAACGCCCCCCCAGAACTACACATGCTGGCTGCTGGCTATTGTGTTTCGCAAAATGTTCTATGGGACGTCTCTACTGAACGTTTTCGTTTTTCCCACAATTAGAAGTTGCCAGTATTAAACACATTGGCGTTATCAAATGTAAAACTATTATATATTATTTATTATAATTAATAAATGGGTGAAAATCGCTATATATACCCACATGACAGCTCATTGTTACTTTGTAATTCTACTCCACTACAATTCAGAGGTTAACCTGGTATTTTTACTCCACTGCATTTATTTGAGTTACTTTGCAGATTCTGATTAATTATGTGAAATATAAACAACCCTTAAATCAGACTTTAGTTACACCTGAGTAAAATTCAGGTAAGGTGATTGTCAAGTGCCAACAATCAGGAGAGATATTTGATAGTTGGTGCTTGAGAAGACTAAACATGTATCTGCAATTGACATGAATGGAAACGAGTAATAAAGTATATTCATTACTCGTTATTCTCTACTAATAGTTCATTAAAGACTGTATATTATGGCTATTTTGCACATCCCTTTCAAGATTTTCAAAGGTTTATTGACATATCATATACACAACTACGGTGTAGTTATGCAATGAATGAAACACTTGGGTCACAGGTTCCTCAACAGTGCATTACAAGACATCTATCAATATGTGTGAACCTCCACCATTAAACTGTCATATTCTGCACATTTCTTATTCTATCTACATAAGAGTATAATTCATATGTATAATATCAGTTAAAATAAGTGCTTCAACATAGTTAACATTGCAGGAAAGCAATATATTAGACGTTAAGTACTTTGTCAGGCTTAATATGTATCTGTAGATAGATACCCCCAAAGCTTTTTTCTTATTTAAAAGAAGACCTTAATCTGTTATTTAATGTTTAAATAAAGGTTAATTCGTTTTTCTGTTTTGTACCTCCTCCTATTAATATCTTTGTACATCCTGCACTAAACTGTTTTATTGTAGAGATCACTTTATAGTATCTTCTTGATTTTTGATATTCTATATTTCTATATTTATACTTTCCCCCTATGAAAGTATGTACTCTTAATATTTTTGTAATCAAACACAATAATTCAATAACGTGCTTTAACCACTAGATGCACACAAGGTACACAAATGTTTTCCGGATTTCATATCATATAAACACCAAATCCCAGCATGCATTGCGGCTAAAACATCCAATAAGCAGCTGAGGATCTTGGGTAATGCCTATGTCCGGTTATTTTTATTTTGAAATTCAGTTCCTGACGGAGGCCAAAAAAGCCCGAGATTATGGAATTAAACCAATAAATAAAATCAAGGATAATTGTGTGTTATTGGTGAGTAAATAACAGTGTGTTATTTTGAAAAGAATAACAAATTAGAAGGAACAAATATTTAAAAAATACAGATTTCCATTTATTTTCCTCACGGACGGCAACAAAAGTCCGAAATTATACGATTTAAAATAAAAGCAATAATTGTGGCTTGATATTGAGTAAGAACATGTTTTTATGAACCACACAGCTTCAGGTCTTCCTCGACCCGACCGGAGAAAAAGACGTGCTGCAAGCAGTAGAAATACATTGCTTTTAAACTCGTGCTGTGCAACACGAAAAAAAATCGTGCTGTGCAACACGAAAAAAAGGGGCAAATCGTGTTGGGGAACACGAATCAATAGATTAAATATCGTGTTGGTGAACACGAAATGCCGTGAGACTGGGTTGGGAGAAGAGCTCAAGCTAGCTCAACTAAACATATGAATTAGAGAACAAGTTATTTTGCTTTTCAAAATGACTTTCAAGCTACAGACGGCACATTTTTGTGTTGTCCATGATCTCTTGGGGCGATATTGGTATTTAGCAGCAAGAGGTCATACAGTATAGTCTGTGTTGTGTGTGTGGGGGGGGGGGGGGGGTCAACTAGGGTCTGTGCTGGTTGTATAGTCTGACCGCTGCGGTATCTCTCCGTGAGACAGCGGGGATGCAGCAGCCTATCGCTGAAGGAGCTGCACAGTGAGGACAGGGTGTGATAATGTAGAGTTGCCATAGACATATACGCCACAAATCTAGTTTTAGAATTAGTTGTGGGAGGTCTTCTCAACCCATGCTAGCTGCTCTGATGATCATGATAACAATAACAGCAATAAAAGAGAAAAACTAAAATGCATGAAAGCTGCAAAACAGACAGATTAAGATGAAGTATCTCCATTGGTTTTCCTCACTAAAGCTTGGTGCAAGGTATCTTGACTTTGAAGTCTGAGCTGTGAGGATGTAAAGTAATAAACTCCATCCTCTTTGCCTCATTAATCAGAAGAAGTTGTCAGCAATTGCAGTGAGACTCCATAATGTAACCTAAGATGAGGAGGTGTGTTCGTTAGCTGATGTGGCGCAGCGCAGAGGCACGCCTGCGATTTGGGATGTGTAGGTTTGTTGTCTGATGATTTAATGAGGCTTGTATGAACAAACACACAGACACACACAAATACCAACACACCTACACACAGTGTCTTAGTGTATGTGAGTCGAGAGCAGCAGGTTTAACAGAAGCTTGATGAGAGACAGATGAAGACAATCAGATGGAAAGGAAAAAAACACTATGATGTGCAGGACACACACACACATACATTGTGTCATCTATTCAGGTAAATTGCAACACAAACACATGCACACCAGGCAGCGCCAAAACAATTTAAAAAACACTTTTGGAATGACGTATTTTTCCCTTTTATCAAAGCACACATACTAAAACGTGTGCTTTAATAAAAAGGGAAATCTGAGCTGTTGATGGCCAATATTGTGTAATGCATCTTTAAATATTAAAGCAGATCATGTCAATGCCTACATTTCTTTGTGATATCTGATTAAACTATGAATTTCTATAAAGAAAAAAAGTATTTAAGTTAATAGTGCGTATCTCAATTCATTCACACTTCCCCCGGCACTTAGGCCAATGGTTTATATTGAAGATGTGAATCAGCTCACTGCTATAGTTTCATTCTTTAAAGCCAAAAAAGGCAGCTCACTGTCTTTTAAGCAAACATAGCTGACAGTCAAGGAGATAAGCTTTTGTTAGGGACTACTTCCTGCAGCAAAATAATCTACATTTAGTGCCTTAGTGAGTTTTTCTGGCAGCAGAACAGTCTACGTGGGTTTTTTCTCCAAATAATAATACTTGTATATTGCCATATTTTAATCATGAAAGTGCAAAGAGGTTGGTCTTTTGTGCACACAAGTAGGTGTGTGAGCTATTTAGGCTCCTGTTTGTTCAGCAGTGCCAAGTGCAAAAGTTCTAGGTGGAGTGGGATATAGATTGAAGGGTCACATGGTCTCAACGCTCTGATGGAGCCGAGCCAACCCAGTGACACATGACGACAACAGCTCAACAAATGATGAATCAGCTTCTCCACGTAATCATATTGTCGTCTGGGTGGTGCAGAACACAGCAACACAAAACTGCAGCCTTAGCAAGGGTTTTCAAACGTTTAATTGGCATTATAACGAAAGTCACAAAGTGATAGTTTATAAGTTTGATAAACTGTATAAACATCGTATAGGATAGCATCCATCCGTTGCTTTGTCAAACCATCAGGATAGTCTTTTCTCATCACCAGTCTAAGAACCAACATCAACCGCCTCATTTGAATAAAGCTCCCATCTGATTTTGGTCTGTCTCCCATCTCTGCACCATGTGCTCTGCACTTAGCATCAAAACACCACATTATTTGAGATTGCTTGTGGACATTGTTGTACTGCCACAAGGCCCTTGTATATTCATGGTTTTAAAGAAAGAGTCACTCACCACAACGGCGTGGTTTATTTATGTGTTTTTTGACAACAATGGAGCTCTATGGCATGCACATATGAAAAAGATAATCAAGCTTTGAAACAAAGATGCAGTACTAATACAATCATCCAATAGCACCAGGGCTTTGTAACATTTGATCACGTTTTAGTTAACATATTTCCTGATTCTTGACTTCCCCCAAGATCATCTGTTTTCCTGATAAACTCTGCATAATCTACATATGCCCTATCTTCATCAGTTATGTCCCACTCACTACACCACTGGTTGGACTTCCATTTTTTTTTATCTGATACAAATACTTATGTTATAATTAAATAGAGAATTTTCATTTTGCTGCAAATGCTGTATTTTTCTTTCAACGAGAACCAACCAAGATAGGCCACCCACCTGTCTATGATTTGCATTTTGACTTTTGATTGGTGGGTGAAAATTGACATATTATATATGACATATAATATTACAAGTAAAACCTTTTGATTACATTTGTAATATATCCTTCAATAAATAATATGCAGGGAATACATACAACCATGTATGTATGTATGTATGTATGTATGTATGTATGTATTTAAAGTTGCCAGTCTGCCGAGATCTACCAGTCCAAATAGAGAGGCGTAGTTACTAACAGCCTACTACCAGGTAAATACACACTTCTACTTGTATAAAACTGACCTTTGTACGATTAATACTCCATAAAATACTGCAGATCCTTTATCTTACCTCTTTCTAATCTACACACATACAAGTATTTAACTGAAGTTACACAACAGTGTTGTTGATACAGAGTTGGAGTTTATTCACATGTCACATACTACAGTGGGTAATGTTTTCAAGAAACATTGAACAGTGCTGCCACATATGACACAAAAAGAAAAGACTCTGAACCCTTTCTTTGCCATTAAAATTAGGCTTACTAATAAGACAACTCAGATCTGAAGCTACACAGGAATCTGCTGCAACAGTGCAATAAAAAAGACAAAATTAATAGAATCAAACCCTTTTTTTGTTGCATTTTAGTAGATTATAAAAAGAAATGCCTTCAAAATAGGATGCAAGCAACACTAGTTTCTTAACCTGAATTGATGATAGACTATAATCAATTTAAGTTTGCATTCTTATACCATTTTGTACAATAATTATAATGAATAAGTTCAAACAAACTAAAACTTACAGCTGATTAATAACGGTATCCAACTTGAGTTTTTATTATATCAAAAACCTGTTGAAATGCTTCTGTTATTTTTACTCTCCCCAAAAAGCGCGTCGGCAGCCTCCAGGAATGCTTCTTACACAACTTCGCCGTCTTTGAAAGACTTCATGTGTTTCGCAAGAACGTGACTGACACGATAAGATGCTCTGGTAGCAGCCTTGCTCTTGTTGTTGGGCCTGGTGAAAATGAACTGCTGTGCATTTAGCTGTCCTCTCAGGCCCCTCCCCTTTTGGGAGCGTAGGGCAGAATTAGGAGGGAATTCCGTCTCGTAGCGTTTGTGCACTGTTTTGAAATGCCGCTCCTAAATTACCCTTCTTCGATAAAGCCACGCTCGCATTGCAGATGAGACATATGGACTTTGAATTGGAATAGATACAAAAATAATCATCCTCCCACTCGGAGTGAAAATTATATATTTTGGGCTTTTTTGCTTCTGCCATAATTGCTGTCTTGTGTGTGTGCGGACTGTCACTCCTGTTGACACGGACAACGTCAGCGAAATAGTGTCCACTGCCCACCAGCCACGCCCCCACACATGGGGTCACGCCGGTCAATCACAAAGCTTTGGTGCGTTCAAGTGCATTATTCTGGCACGGGAAGATTATGTTATAGGACGTTAACGATAAAACAGAATATTGTTCTATTTTTAGACACATCTCGCAATCGACTGGGAATCTTCCCGCGATCGACCGGTTGATCGTGATCGACTGGTTGGGCACCCCTGATGTACAGTATGTACATCAGTATGTATTACAGTATGTATTATTGTACTGTAGTTATGTATGTCCTTTGATCTTATTTTCTCAACAACTCATCCCACCCACTTTAACTTGATCACCCACTTTAACTTGATCACCCACTTTAACTTGGTGGGGACCATAGTCAAAAAATATTCCTAGGGGGGGGATACGGGAAATTGTAGTGTCGAATGGGAAGTGGTTCGGATGGCGGTTCTCGACAAAAAGCAATACCGGAGGATAAGCAATTAGCCTGTTCCGAACAGTCACGCTTCAAACTGCCACTGCACCAGTCGATCAAACAGCCAATGAAAATATGCAACAACTATACTCATCAGCTAGTCAACACTGACTGGGCAATATCAGATTTGTTTATAAAAAGTCAGTAGTGCCAAACTTGTGTATCGATCCAACACTACTTTGCAGACAAAGCGGGAAAAAAGCTTCACTCTGCCAGACGCCGAGATGATTAGGACAAGGTGTTGATAGCCCAACAGATGGACGGACAGTAAGAGGGGCCTAACTCAAACCACACACACACATACACACATTTCATTCCACACTGACAGCTTGGCCGCCTGATAAAGAAAGTCCTTAACGCCCGGTGTGTGGCAGGGCAATCAGAAACAAGTGACCCTACCCATCGAGCCATGGGGAATATATTGAAAAGATTCAATTAAGGATGTGGGGTGATGGCAGGAATGAAGGGTGGGTGTGATTTTATGGATGGATGGGTTTAGGGGGGCTGCCAATCAGACTGGTTCCAGTGAACACAGATGGAGAGACGGGTGTCAACTATTGGGACAGGTGAGCTGGTGGAACCAAGAGGTAAAGAGAAAGGGTTGATGACGAGGGGGGGGAGGGGGAGCAGCAGCTATCATTCAACCAATCTCTGAATCAGGGTGACAAAAGGTACAGTTTGAAAATGTTGTTGGCGAGAAAATGCCCCACAGAGATTTACTTGATAACACAACATGTCACTTTGGAAAAGACAATGGTTCAAGATGTTGAAAAAATCTGGAAAACAAAAGGAAAGTCAGTCACCTCTTTAGTTTATACGACAACTTGCAGACACATGGCAACATGTGTCTTTACATCTGACAGAACATTTACTACTACAGTACTGCAGTTCATGTCGCTGCCAATTCCATGAAAGCTGTGAAAAGGGTTGTGTGTATCTACACTCACAAAGTCCTGCCACTCGAATAGACAGTATCCATTACCCCATGTCTACGATCAACGTCCACTGCATTTATTTGTCTCTGTCAAGCCGCATAGTAAAGCTTTGGAATCAATTCATCTCAGTTATTCAGTAGCCCTCTTAGGGAAGTTTCAGCATGGAAAAAAAGCATTGATTCATAAAAAAAGAAGTATAGAGAGAATACAAAAGTAAATAAAAAATGAGAAGATGTCGATATGTTACAATGTAATGCTAGCTTGAACCCAAAAGGTAATTGTTTATAGCCCAGACCAGGACTGGAAATGTGTTTTTTCTTTAAAAAAAAATGTGTCTCGTCTCTTCCAGCCTATTTATGTCCAAGCTTTATCAAACACCCTTCAAGTTATGAACAATGAGACATTACAACCTTAATCATTACTTTGTGGCAGGGTGTTGCTCGCTTTAGGGCACAAACTCACCTAAGATAATTTAGTATCCGTTCCATATTCACTTCCCAGGCAATCTGGGCACAAACATGGTGTGGAATTTGTCTGTAATGGTTACAAACAGGTACGGCGAGTATTATACTTTTTGTAAAAAAGATGTTGATGGTGGCTGTGTAGGATTGTTAAAAAATGTGTTGAAAAAATATAGATTATTTAGTAAATGCACATGTGTTTATCATGCGTTAAAAAAGTCTCTCTATGCTCTCCCACTAGTCGAAGCAAACTGAGAGGAGCATAAATGCATCATCATGTAACTTAATGGAACCCTCCATTAACATTAGCTGTTAGCTCTGTTATTTAGCTAGCTGGTGGTCCAGGGAAAGTGCTGCCCTCCTGCTGCTAACAGCTCAAACTAACTAATACCAAACGATTGACTACACAATCACGTTAAAAGTCATACACAAATTAAACATATCCACAACTGAGTAACTGCTAGCTTAATGCTGTACATGTGGCACGCTAGAGCCATTTCTGCCATAGATATTATAAGTTACCACAAGCAAGTTTGGGATTACACACCCTGATGCATTAGCACACAGGCAATAAAGAGTGGTAATCTTGGGGGTACAGGGACTTTATGGGATTGCACCGGGTCTGTAGAAAAATTAGGGATTGCAAATTATTTCCTAAAAATAAAATGAAATCAATTTTCATAAACCTGGTGTCCGTGATCTAGTTAGGCGTCCATGAGTAACAGTTCCTCCCAGAGATTGTAACACCACTGTAGTGCTTATAGCAATTAGCTAACATTAGCTGCAAAGTTGTGGTAAGAATTGATGCATGGTTAGGAAGGGATACATGTACAGCTTTCGGTAATGTCGCTGTGGAACAGTGTTTAGGAAATCCCAGTCTTAGAACAAAAATAAAAGTGACAGTATCCAGTAGGCCTACAGTACAAGTAAATCCTACAGCTGATGATCCACTGAGCCATAGTGTTTTGTTTGCGGCAAAGTCGTGGGAGACAATTCTATGAAGCCAGCCTATGAAATGGCACCAGAGAAACCAAACACGCCGGGATAGTCAGTAAAAGTTGGGTAGAATACCATTACAAACAAGCAAAATGTAGGTGAATCATCACAGATGAGTGAGTGGGTACTAATAGTCGAATAATCACTAGTCGACTAATAAAATCTTAATCGAGCAATTTTTCACTAGTCGATTAGTTAAAAAAAAGAAAAGCTCCATCCGTGCGCCGCATTTGCTATGACGTGTCATCCGGAAACCCCCTTAGACTTCATTCAGAGCGGAGCCTGGTCATTAAGTTAATTTGGTCGGGTAGGAAATCTAAGTTGTGGATCTTTCTGAGCGAGTAAAGGACCAGTCCCACAAGGTGACATGCAAACTACGACGGCAAAAGGTCTCCTCGTTCATAACAAAACACGGAGCTTAATGATCCCGAAAACGTGTGTTACTTTCTCAGACTCGGAGGAAAACAGCAATAGTGAGTCAGGCAGTAGCCAATTTTGTATGCACATATATTGACCTATAATATATAATCATTCTGATCTCAGAAAACTAAAAAGCTTTCATTTCATGATGAGGGATTTTTTGCAGACGCTCATATTTTCAGTGTTTCCGTTTCCTCTGTAGTATTTATTGGGTTGTTATATTCAGAAATGAATAATAGAAACTAGAACTAAATGTTCCGTGTGTGTCCTCGTTGCTCTTTCACACACACAATAAGAATCCTTATCGGAGCTTCTGATGTTTACACCACCACCGTGCGCTGTGACTCTAATGCGCTCTCTACATTTAATTTACATTTCAAAGGTTAATTATTACAGTTTTATTTTATATTTTATGTGAAGCACAACGCACCATGCAGTTATAATAACGCTCTTTATCAGCCTTTGAAACTGGAACCATTTTTGGAGAAAAAATAATAATTAAAATAAATATATATATTTATAATCATAATGTATCATAAACGTGCGACGATTACCCCCAAAACACACCAGGAGCGTCTGCGTCGCGTTACGGCCGCGCCGCGGCGGTCGTAAGGATCGTGGCCACTCTAGTCAATGGGTGCTATTACACCACACGCGCCGCGTTACGGCTCAGACGCGTCCCAGAAGCGGCTCGGCGCAGCGCTTCTCTAAAATTAGGATGAATCCTATTTTTGCCGCGGCGCAGCCGTAAAGTAAACTCCCCCCATCCCCCCGTAGTCTTTCAAGTAGGAGAATACATGCCAGCGTTCTCCTCCGGTTTACAGGCACTGTAAATGATATATATATAGAATAATTATGATGATGAATGCATATTTTTTTACCACTAAAATACAGCAACACATCTTTGATTCATGTCGTTTATAACTGGAATATTACAATTATTATTAACTGTGTCTACAACACAACAAAATAGGAAATAACAACAATAAACACGATTTAAACAGACACAAACATAAACCATTTAACTACGTATAGCCTACTTACTTGTAGAAGTACAAATGTCCAGGAAATATTCCAAAATCAACAACAACTGCGAGGCTGCACACACGACGCTCCGCTTCCGCAACGTTTTGAAACGCGTCTGGTGTGTGTTGTCGCAGGAGGAGGTCGCAGCGTGGCGCAGCCGCAACGTAATGCGGCGCAGACGCTCCTGGTGTGTTTTGGGGGTTAGTCGCCTAATCGCCTTAATTGACGACTATTGGTCGACTAGAAAAATATTTAGTCGAGGGCAGCCCTAGTGCGTACTTAGAATGGCGACAAGCTCAAGGTACACGAGACAAAAAAGGTTGGGAACCACTGATGTACGTGAATGGCCAAAGAAACGGGAGGAATAAACATCGACGCCTTACGTCTAACAAACGTAACCAGGGCTGTCCCTGGCCAACATGAGGCCCCACGCAAAGTTATATGATGAGGCCCTCTGTTTCGTGAGCGTCAACTGGGGGGGGGGGGCTTCGCATCGGGGAAACCGTACCGCGCCACACTAATTGCAGCGCATAGGTGCACCATATTTTCGGCTCAGTTGAGGCCCCCTCCGCAAGATGAGGCCCCCTCCGCAAGGTGAGGCCCCCTCCGCAAGGTGAGGCCCCCTCCGCAAAGTGAGGCCCCCTCCGCAAAGTGAGGCCCCCTCCGCAAGGTGAGGCCCCATGCAGTCTGCACGATCGGCCTGTAGGGTGGGACCCTGAACGTAACTGAGAGTAAACATATCGCCAGCTTTCAGGCACGACAGCTCCGATGACGTCACCCACATATGGCGAGTAAAACACCGCCAGCATTAAGAAACAAAACATATACAAGTATTAACAAGCAAACCTTTCATATTAACGTGACAGCTTTCTTTTGAAGAGCAGGAAGATGCCGCTGGGAAAAGGTAAGTGGGGGTTACCAATCTGTGCCTGCTGCCACCTTTTATACCTCATATGCTGATCCCTATGAATGCAGTGTCAACCAGCTTTCCTTTAGAATGTGAAATAATTCTTCTAAAACGCCTAATCTCTGAGCATACACGGCCATGTGGAGCGCAACCACATCCTGTGGGTTACACATGTTCCAGCATAATCATACATGTTCATGGGAGCACTGAACCACATCCACTCATGCTGGCTATGATTGGATAGAGGGGTTCCCTGTGCACACATACTAGTCTTAGAAAAAAAAAATGCAAATGAGAGCAGAAAACATAAACGCTGCCAAGCCTGAAAGGGGACAGCAACCCAAGACAAAGGGATGTCTAATTAAAACAGAGAGAGGGATCAGATTGAGAAGAGTGATTTGAATATAAAAATAGGAGAATTTATTCGCTCTGTGTCCAAACAAGCTGCTGTTTAAAATAGAATTTCTTCTAATTCAGGCTCCGCTTTCCTCCGCCTGGACTCAAACACCGAGCCTCGCCACTCCAATCCCCTGTGGGACTTCAATAGGAATCTAATTAACCAAGATCAATATTAACACCATCTAGTTCTCCCTCTCTGCTCTCCCCCTATATTTTTCCATACCTGCATTTGAACAGGAGGGGGAAATTAATTTCTCCAGCCCAGCGATACCGCCACAAGGGAGGAGGAGAGCACGGTGATAGGGATCACAGAACACAGCGGAGGAACATGGGCGAGATAGAAAGGATGAGAAAATGGAAGGAAGACAGGTGTTGAACAGAAAACAATGGGGAAAGAGAAATTACAAGAAATGATGAGTACAAGCAAAGAAGGGATGTGAAAGACAAAAGCTGCAGACAGAAACGCTGATAGGAATCGATAAGCATTAAGGGCCCAGTCTGTAAATGTCTCTTTTCTATTGTTTCCCCGCATGCAGGCGGCTTCAATATACAAAAGCAAATGCCGTTAACTGAATCACCAGATTGATGGTGTTTGAGGGCAAACAGGCACTCGGCATAAAGCCAGACATGGAGTGCCGGGCCGTTCTGCAGCAGCCTGCTTCTTCACATATTCACAGCTGGAACTCACACTTGTCTTTTGACTGCCGGAGTTCATCTGAGTGCAAAAGCTTTGTGAAGATATGAGAGTCTGAATACGGGAAACAATGCTTTGGTCTTACCGCTTTGAACAGGAAGATGAAAAAAAGCTGATACAAGTGTTAATACTAATCTACATCCTTTGTATATAAACCTTTCACTGTATTAATACAGTTCTTAGGGAACAGGTGGATAATAAGGCCAGTACAGACAATCAGATCAGGCGGGAAAACACACAAGACAGGAAATAAAAACAGACATGATACAGATTAAGGAAACACTTTAAAAGTAAAACAGGAAACAGAAACTTAAAACTAAGATCATGACTAATTATTTTAAACAGAGGGAAGTTTTAAGAGCACAAATGTCCAACAAGAGTTGAAGGCAGTAGTTGTGGATGGGTAAAACAAACAGTACTTTTATTGCTTCCTGTGTTAAACCAAAATGTTGGTCATCTTTTTTGACGTTATCTAACAAGATGCAATGTAACTGAGACAGTTAACATTACTTTTGCAGCTTTACAAACTTATTTGAAGCCAAAAAAAAATGTCTTACAAAGTAATGTTGTTGCCTGAACCTAACCATAACTGTTTCACAACGTTACATTACAAGTCATTTAGCTGATGCTTTTACCCAAATCAACTTACACTTCATTCCAATGCATATGGCTGGAAGACGATTTTAGGTTTAAATATCTTGCCCTCTTCACACTTTTGAATGCAGAGGCCGGGATCGAAACACTGACCCTCTGAGCCTTCAGGGTCAAGATATTAATCAAAGGACAACCCTTGACATCATGATAGTTAAAAAAATACATATGGTTTCCCACACAGGAAATCTATTGGAGGTAGACTATAATATTTGGAAAGTCTCAGCACGAAATGAACACACCAAGTATGTCATAATTTGAATTACCATGATATTTGCGGAGCACAGTCATTATGTTCTAATCAAACTATCAGGGCAAATATTTAATCTAACAATGAAGTTGTTTCCTCTGCAGGTTCAACCCTCTTTTATAGTGTACTGCAGCTTCAAGGTCTCAAATCCTAATTGAATTCTCTCAAATCAATAAAAAGAAAATAACTGGACTTATATGGAGCTTTATGATGCGAGCCTCGGCGTGTGATTAACCTTCCTCAATGTTCAAAAATGAAATTAGTTTGGCTTAAATTGATAAGATTGCTCAGATGCCTTTTCACCTGACATGCAAAAAACGGATGCACTTGTTTTTTGTTGCTTTGTTTAATAAACCAATATCAGTTGAAGTTGAAGGACGGGAAAAAGTGAGAGCTGGTTGTCAAGAAGCACATTTTGGAGGGAATGGTTGATGATGGAGGAGTGGTGGAGGTATAGAGGGTGGTGGGGAATCTGCAATATGCAAGCCCCGGAGCTCTCCTGCTCCCCTCATTAGACACAATGGTGAGCTGGGAGAGTGATCAAAGACGGGTGTGATCAGGCCGGCACACAGCTGTCACACTGTCACCACCACAGGGAGGCCGAGAGACACTCACACACACAGTCACAACCAGGTACCAGAGAGAGAGGAGAGAGGAGAGAGGACCGAGAGAGAGAGAAGAGAGAGAGAGAGAGAGAGAGAGAGAGAGAGGAGAGAGAGAGAGAGAGAGAGGAGAGAGGAGAGAGAGAGAGGAGGAGGAGGCTGATGGTCCTGTTGTAATAAAAACGGGAGGAGGATAATAGAATGCAAAAGAAAAGGGGAAGGCAGATGGGAATGGTAGGGAAAAGAGAGTAAAGAAAGGCTGGTAGAAGGGGGTTAACATGGAGAGCAAAACAAAGGACAATAAGTGTAAGAGGCTGCAAATCAAATGAGAAAACACTTAAAAATGTAAGGAAAAAGCAAAAAGGAGAGAACAGCATAGGCGGGACAACATAGAAGATGATGAAAAGAGATGTGGTGAAAATAAAAAAACAGATGAGAAGAAAGGAAAGGAAGGGAGGAGAGACAAGGGAAAGTAGCAAGATGATGGAGAGAAGATAAAATAAGACAAACCTGGAAAGGTGACATGATAAAGAATAAGAAATGTAAAAGGGAAAGGCCAATAGAGTGGTGCAGTAATGAGTCCTAAAACCCGGCAACAAGTTAGTATTTCAAGTCAATGTTTATGGGTTTTAGCTAAGAACAATGAATCCGGTAGCATGTCAGCGTCTTGGTTGGGTAACTTGTTTTCGCTTTGGAACCAGTAGGCCTACAACATTATCTTGATTTCACTTGCCTGAAATAAGGTCTGTGGTTAAAACAAAGACATAAAAAGTCATTCAATACACCACTGGTGAATGTCTGAAGCTTCTATGCTTTTTTTTAAATGGCGGTTGCTAACAAGTGATAATATAAATTACTATATGTCATCACACTAAAGATTAGCCGCCTTTAGCTTAGCAGTGGTGATGCGCAGCCATGCGACCGTGATGTAGTTCCTTTATAGCATTGCGATAGCTTTCTATTTATGACGATTGCATTGATGCTTCAAAACATGTAGTCATTTGTATTTGTGGAGATTATCCTGCTGAACAAAACGTGTTAAGTATGATACATGTGTGTTGTTCACAAAGCTTTTTTTCTGTAATATAACGAAAGCCAATGGGGAAATCCCATTGCTTTTTGTTGAGGGGGCCGTTGCTATGCTAACATCAGGGTCGCTCTCCAAACATACATCATCACTGCAACACTCTATAGAGAGTACAGTAAAACAAAGAAGAACATAATGTAACTGGAGGAGAAAGGGTAAGAAGAGGTATAATTCAGAGCACATACATCATGCAGATTTCATCCAGTGTTCAATCCCCCTCCTCTCCAATTGTCTCCATCTGCTCCATCCCAACCAAAGAGACACAACAAAGCTCATCTCCATCGTCAGCTCATCCTCGCCCAGCAATCCCCGTCCCAGACCTCCTCCTCTGTCCCTGTCCTAATCACTTCATCCTCCACCTGCAAGACGAGGTGTGATGGGAGGAGGAGGAGGAGGAGGAGGAGGAGGAGGAGGAGGAGGAGGAGGAGGAGGTGCATTGGGCTACCCTGGTGCCTGGTTTAGGAAATGAGAGCGGGGATGATGAAGCCCTGATGGAATAGAAGAAAGGGGCAGGAGAAGGGAAGGAGAAAAGGAACGAGGGAATTGGAGGGGGAGAATGAAGGAGGAATAAAAAGAAGAGGGGAGATTGGGCCCAGCTCACTCCGATTCACTGACTCTCTGGGAGAAGTAATTTGCTCATCTCCTCAGAAGGAAGGCAGGAGTGTGTCAGAGGAGCACAGCGAAACAGAAGTGTACAACAAAGAGGAATGACAAAAGACAACAACAACAACAAAAAAAGAAACAAAAAAGCAAAACAAGAGGAAAGACGGTTCCAGCTATGATCTCACAAAAGCTGTGTTCAACATTTATTTTCACTTATTAAACTCGTTTGCTCATTGAAAAATAGAAGTAAAAGCTGTGAACTGTTAAAAGAAAGTTTAACATTTTAGGAAGTTCCCTTATCACATTTCTTGCCTGGTGTGATATGTAAAGATCAATACCAATCTCATGTAAGTACAGAGTTGGAGCTTTGTTGGGGTGATTAGTTAAAGGGGCCATATTCTGCTCATTTCCAGGTTCATATCAGTATGTAGAGTCTCTACTGGGACGTGTCTCCGTGTTTTAATGTTGAAAAAGCTCTTTATTTCTCTCATACTGCCTGTGCTGCAGCACCTCTTTTCACCCTCTGTCTGAAACCAGCTCTGTTGTGATTGGTCAACAATAATATACATGGCATCTTTTTTGCAGAACATTCAATATCCAAATCAAATATCCAGAATGTCTCATGATAGGCACTACCATTGACTGTCCTTGTGACAATTTGGCCACAATTGACCATATTCATGATACCTGCTCGATCCATATATTAGGTTTAACCGTGGCTTGGTCGTGGTTTTATTCATTAATTTTAAACATAATCTTTGAATTGATTATGTATAGTATGTTTAATTGTAATGAAGTTTACGACATCAGCTAACACGGCTCAACACTTTAATATACCAAACAGTAGTGGGTTCGTAAAAGATCAAAGTATTTTGTTGTATATTAAATAATATGGATTTTCAAGTCCAATATTGACCGTTTTGATCAGTCTGGTTCTTGTGGAGGGAGGCAGACAGGAGCAGACTAGACAAAGCAATGAGAGACAGAGCGCTGCCCTTTTCCCCTCACCATTAATTATGACCTGTTCCACTTAGAGGTCAATTACCATAAATCAGAGAATAATAAGCCCATCAAAGCCTTGTTCAGTCATTGGCCTCTCTTGTCCTATCACACAGCTTCATCATGTTTTATGTTCCCTATATCACACGGCGGAGTAGCAGCAGGGGGGGGGATGTTACCTTTAGGTCAGTATTCTGTTTTATGTCTGGATATGACAATGAGGTACTGTCATCCTACCAAAGCCGGATTTATTTATTGTTGTTTGTTATTGATTAAGTGTTCCCCATAGGAATGTAAGAAAAATAATAAGCATGAGACTACTCTTGTTTTTAGTTGTTTTCCTTTCCGTTCTTATTATTTCACAAAAAAGGTCAAACTTACTGACTTTGGGTATGACCTGACTCTTAGGTCCATCAACAGGACAACTTTCATATTTGTCCAACATGAAATAGCTGCAAACTAATGATTTCTTTATAAAGTTAAACAGGAACACCCTGTTCAGTATTCGACTGAACAAGTTGAGGTGAGTTTGCAGCTTGTATTACATAGTATAAAACAGCAAGCAAAGCTGACTCCATAGGGGCTGAGCAGCAGCTAATCAGTCCTGATGCTAATATGGGCTAATAAGTTAGCATAACAAGTGGGGGGAAAGAGAAAGGCACAGGCTGAATTAGCATACTGAGAGCTAATTAGCAAGCTGTTGATTAAAGGAGAGACTAAAGCGGGACTGAAAGCTATATGAGGAATTCTTGTTTAGCATAGTAGAGAACACAAGACTGCTAGCACAATGAACAAACTTCCATCAGACCGCTGGGAGGTTGATTCTCCACTTCTGATGCACAAAGATAGGGAGGATACTGAATTTATGACCTACTGACCATTTTATCATTAACTATATTACCTCCAAAGTTAAGAACTGACAGCTAACCATTTGAGGTATTCCCTCCCTTGCAAAAATAAAAAGGTTTTACAGCACCTTTCAGGCTTTTTTATGTGATTGGGTTCATGATCAGCTTTGGCTTGTTATGCTAATTAGTCCCACAGTAGACTTGGACAGCCCTATTATGGCGCATTTCCACTGCAGGGCCTTGTACGGTATAGTTAGGCCTTGGTAGGCCAGGCTCACTTTATGCTGCGTTTCCATTACAGTTTAGGAACTATAGTAACGCAGTGTAGGCGGAGCCGTGACGTCATCTTCAATGCGAAACACAAAACCAACATCAGCCGTTAGCTGTTAGCCCTCAGAGCTCACAGCTCCTCATATCTGTTCAGAAACTAGACAAAAGTTAAACAAGTACAAACCACAAATTGTCTGTGTCATGGAGAATACAGAACACGCATTTTAAAAGGTTTTTTGCCTGCCGTCTGTCTGCAGACTTGTCACAGCATTAATTCATGGTTTTTACTAACCGGTATCAGTATGTTGTTACTTCGGCATCATTTTGAAACGTGTATTACAATTAAATCACGGTCAAATATGTTCATCTTGTTGTAGTTGTAGCCCCCTTGCCAGTGATTCTCTCTCTAGTTTAGCATACTCAGCCCTGTTTGTTGGCCCGGTAAGAACCTGGATTTTGGAGAGCCAGAAAAATTGTGAAACAGTACCCGTTAGCCGGAACTACCCCTAGTGGAAACGCAAGAAAAAACGGGCCGGGTTTGGCATGGCACGCTTAAACCATGCTACACGCTGCAGTGGAAATGCACCATTAGTAACCGATACAAGAAGTATAAGTTATATTGATGTTGTAGTTGACACGCTGACGAGACATTTGACGTCCTTAAAATATTTGTACCGATTGTTGGAATATTCTACCAAAGTACATTTTGGTTTAGAGGTAACACCGCTTGTTGTTCATATTGGCTGCACAGAGATCCTGTCCTTATGTGACTACAGTGCAAGTGTAATGTCTTTATCGGCAAGTTAACTTCCTAATTAGTTTCACCTCTGATGGCGTATTTAGTGTTTGTCACCATTCCCCTTCTTATCAGTTTGTCTTCTTACCACTATGTACAGCTTTCCAGCACTTCTTTACATTACATTACATTTCGCTTTTATCCAAAGCGACTTACATACTCAATACTATGGGCAATCCCCACAGGAGCAATTTGGGGTGAAGTGTCTCAGGGACACAACGACATGCTGACTGCAGTGGGAATCGAACTTGCTATCCTCTGATTCGAAGATCAGCGCACTAAACCACTGAGCCACAGCCTCTTTACCTCATGTTCAGTGTTTCTGGTGCACCGGATCCATGCTTTAGCCGACTCCTCATCTGTTTTGGTTTCCAAATGGACTAAATTACTCTGGACCAACCTTCGCAAAGTAAAGACTGTTTTTCCCACAAAAGCCTTTTTTCCATGAGTTTTATTTAGTCCGTTGCCTGTGTTCGTCCAGTCATACTAAAAATACTTAGTTTAGATAACTAATAAGTGGTTTTGCATACATCATCAGCCAAGCAAACACATACTTTACACAGCATAACGTAATAATAATATAATAATATCAAAGATATTACATAACTCTTTCAGACCAAGATGAGACCTTTTAATGAAATATGGAAGTTAAAGGGACAGGGTAGTTATGAATCAATGAGTTTTGATGGGCGGATGGCACTAGAAGTTATCTGCGAGGTTCATCGAGACTAAATATTGAAGTAAACAACCTAAAATGATTTACTAAATCAATTAGTCTAAGGCCTTAGTCCTTAACTCCCGTAAAATGTAATTCCGAGCATATGATTGAATCCACATGGCTCTCAACATGTAGCGAGTCAGCGGCTAGCAGCTAACGGTGCAAGCAATGGCAACAGTGCTGACAGAGCTAACAGTTCTAACCTGAGGGGGAACTGGAGAGTGGTTTTGTTTCTGCGACAATGCAGTACTATATTATCAGTGGTTAATATCCATTAGCATAGTGCAGAGAGGCCGCCATTAGCTAGCCAGGCGCTAACATGTATGTATGGCAGTTTAACTGCATAAACAGAGCGCAGAGTCTCAAATTACAACACACATTCACACAGAAAGTTCAAATACTCTAAAGACACATTTTCTATATTTTCACAAATCAGTGTAGGCCTATGTATAAATCAGATTTTACGGGGCTTCTAGCTTTTTATGTGTACTTATTTTGAATTCCCAACAATGTATATGCTTTCTGCATTCTTCCCACCAAATAAACGGTGTTATTCTTTTTTAAACTTTTTAAATATAGGCTTTTCTGTTATTAAATTAAACAAGTAGAAGCCTGTTGAAACGACACCTGCATGGTCAGTATTGCCAGTTTGTTTTTAGTTTTAGTAATTACTATTAAGGAAGCTATTGGTCACCACAGCTAAACAAGTCAATCACACGAATCAACCTGAACATATAATACTTTTGGCCAAGCATTGGAATAATATATACAGTGGTGCCAGCAGGGGGGGGCCATGGCCACCCTGATATATGTGTTTGGCCCCCCACTGGCCCCCCCACCACCACACACACCGCCTCGCCAGTCACGTATGCGTAGTAGTTTATCTGATATTTAACAACAAATACACAGCCAGCGAGTCGCTTAATTTGAGCTTCCAACGCTCATACAGCAGCCCCTCCCTCTCCCTCTGCTTCCATGGTAACACTCTGATACTCGGCGCACCACTCTGATACTCGGCGCACCACTCTGATACTCGTGCGCACCACTCTGATACTCGCACAGACAGCAGCAGGTTGCAGCAAAACGTTTCTTTCTACTGACTTTTCTACTGACTTGACAACAATCAACCAGACTTCTAGAAGGTAAGTCGTATACGTTCGTTGCCTGTTATGCCCCACAACACTTTACGCTTTAGTGTGTTAGCTTTAGGTAGCAAAAAACGGAGATATGCTTACCGTTAGCTGTTATTCTGATCAAAATGTGTGTTCAATGGCATTAAAACGAGAAAAACGCTGGAAGACCTGGAAAACAGGCTCGGGGCTCAGTAAAGGCTGGCTTGACTTCAGGTATAATTCGTCTGTAAACACACTTTGGCGGCTATCCTAGTTAGCCTTAGTTTAGCTTGCTAAGCTAACGTTAGCTAATGTCGGTATGCTGGGCTGGTGTAATGCGTAGGCTACTATTAATCACTGCTGTGTGTAATGTCAATTTGCAGAAAATGAAGAGAAAGTCAACAGACATCTCTTCTTATTGTAAGAAGAAGATGAGTAAAGGAGAGACAGAGCTGGCATGGGAGCAGCAGCATAGGGCTAGTGAGGAGATGGCCATACATGCTAGAAAGTACATGTGGAACTCTGTTTTATAAAAGTGAAACTAAAACCTAAGTAGGCCTACAGTTTTATTAATGTGATTGTGACCTTTTTAATCATTTAAGTCTTCTACACACTTTAGGTCTGCAGCTCCTTCAAAATGAAACGAGAATCTATGCAGTTTTTCCTTTTCTGTGTTATGAGCCGACCATTAATCAAGTTTGTTTTCATAATGTTCTACATGCTAATTTAAAAAGGGTAACCAGTTTGTTTATAAAGTATAAATATAAATGTTCAAAACAAATGGAATACAAGCTACAGTATATGTATTACTCTCACCACAGTGGCCTAATCTAAACAAATAGAAATATGTCTGAATATGAAAAATTATACCCCTTGTGTTTTTGGGTCCTGTTGAAATAAAATAGTCATGTTTAAAAACTTGATTTAATAAAGTCATGTCAATCATCTTTGATCCCAGTGTGACACAAACAGCTTTGTTCAGTCTAAAACAAGTTATAACCTAGAGACATAATATACTGTAACTGAAGAACACGTTGTGTTGCTGTTGTGTATTGTATGTGTTGAGAATGCTGAACATTTTGTGCCTTACAATAAAGGAACTTATTTAGATTAAGCTGTATTTGTCTTTTTAAAAGGAAAGAACAACTAGCATATATAAAAAACAAAACAATAAATCACCAACACATGTATACATAACACAAAACAAGGTTCTTTTAAATGTTGTTTGAAGTCAAATGTTAACTATCCGTATTATATTCACTTCAGATGACTAGTATCAGAAAATGTAAAATAAGAAACCAAAGTATATCAGTAGGTGATTCTCTTTGCCATTGTTTTCATCTAGTCTATACTTTTACAACAATGAAATGCTTGGTTTTGGTGGGCCACCCCAAGATTTTCAGTGGCCCCATTTGGCCACCCCTATGAACAATTTCTGGGGGCGCCACTGAATATATACAGAAAAAACGCTATTGTATACACACCAAAGACATGTATGAGAACGCATGGAGAGAACATGAAGACAATCATGTTAGTTGTCACATCTTTTTTTATGGTGACATAAGAGAATGGATGCTAGGGTGGCTGTTGGTACTCTTGTAATCTTTGTCTATTGTATATTCTGGGATGATGACCGACTTGTTGCCTCGGTATACACACTGTTATTTGATGGCATTGTACTTTTTTAAATGTATTTTTACTTCAAGGACTGTAAAACACACATAACGCAGAGCTGACTGTTCCCTGTACTGAAGTAAAACATCCTTTCTCTCTCTATCGCTCTGCTCTGGCTTTTCCTCCCTCTCCACCCCCCCTCTCTACTTTCAAACACTGTTGACTGTATCGGGTAATAGACTTTCTATTAAAACCTTTTTGCATAACCATGAAATTGTTGCATGGAAGACTAGACGTTTTCATATTATGTCCTTTTCCGAAGGCCTGTATTCCTATAAATACTAATTTCCTGTTGATCTAATTAGTGCCTGGAGGAATTTGTCTTCATCAATAATCGAGTAAAAACAGGAGAAACTCTATGGTCTGCCATTATAATGGATTTATTAGGGTTGGGGTGGGTTGGCTGGCTATTATTTATTAACTAGTTCTTTAATTGTGTTGAAACCACCTGCTGTAGTGTGCAACAGTAGCGTGCTATATGCTGAAGTGGTACATTCTTCCCATAGGCTTACATAGATTTTCATATAATGGCAAACAACAGAACAAAATAAATGCAATTGAAGCCATAAATAGGAATATGACAATAAAAAGCAGTTTAACCTCTGTGTTGTCTTCCTCTCAATTGTGTGTCGTTTGTACCCTCTATCTCAGTGGTTCCCAACCTTTTTTCCCAAGAGCCCCCCCAAATGACTCCTGTTGGAAATTGCGCCGCCCCCCCCACACACACACACACAAGGGCAACAGCGCAACAGCGGTAATTAAAGTTTCAAAGTCTCAAAAATGCTACAACTACTGTCACAAACTGTATGAATGTGAAGTATTTTGTTAAAGGAGGATGAAAGCGTAATTAAGGAGCACTATTGGAGTGACTTTGATGGTTATTGGACTCAGGATTCATTCATTTGGATTCCCGCTGTATGAAGAAATTAAAGGACGGCGCAAGTGGAAACAATTAACAAAGGGATTAAACTGTTTAAAACACATTTTTTTGCCGGTGTGTTTATGTGGATTCAAAAGTCGTAAATAATCTACAAAATGGAGGAGACCGATCTGATCGGAGCAACTGTGACGAATAATCCAACTGAAACCGGCATGGACAATGACTATGTTTTAAAAATGCGCTAATCCAGAAAAGCCTGGTTTGGACACTTTACAGGCAGAAGAAACATTTCTATTAAAGAAAGAATTATAAATTGCTGTCTTTTCATGCCTATAATAGCTACTAACTTGAATTTGTATTCAAATTAATTAATCAATTATTTTTTATATTTATTGTAATAGACAAGGCTTTTAGTGACAATCATGTATTGTGTTACAATTATATGTAACGCAATACAGGTTGGGAACCACTGCTCTATCTGACTGATTATGTAGCATATACTATAATTTCTCACCCAAATCTTTGCTAAACAACTAATCCAACTTCACTCTGATTTGGACACCAAGTTTTACTCTTATTTTGAAAAATTGTGTTCAATAGAACTCATTAACACAAAATATAACCTTATTTTTTGTTTTGAAAAAAACCAAAATGATTCAATGAAAGTAGTGATGGTCAAGGCTGCGCAATCCAAATGTAATCCAAATTGCAATATTGGCTATTATATTCAAAATTGTAGGAGGCCCAATATTTGGTAAAGGCAAAATATGTGTAAATATCAATCAGTATTTCACAGATTTGATATAATGTGTTTGTTTGGACGATCCTACAAAAAAATCACACAGCGATTATTTTGAATATATCTTTCAATCATTACAACAACAATGATGCAAACTTGATCAGCTCTTCCAATATCGGCAATCATATCGCAACGGCAATATCACTCAAAATGAATAAATGTTGGTTTTTTATTTTTTATTTGAAAGGTTTTGATGTTTTTCTAAAACATCAAACTACCCATATTCCTCAGCTATCGTTGAAGCTCGGTGATTGGATGTTTTAGCCGCAATGCACGTTGGGATATGGTGTTTATGCGATGTGAAATCCGAAAACATAAAAAAATAATACTTTATTCCGAGTGTGCTTGCATTTTTCTTTGAAAGTCATCACATAACGGCATTGTAATAGACGGTTCGGCTGCATTACATATTACACATCTGCCGTAGAGCCCTGATTAGAAGACTTCTGGACAAACTGGAAGAAATGCCGCCAAAACTGAATATGTGTCGTGGATCATAAATATATCAGCAATTAAACATCATCTTCAATTTCTCTTCACACAATACGTCTCCTTGCAGTATCACCACTAATTCTGCTGACTGTTTTGATCCAATTGGTAGATTATTAGTTATTATGGCATTGTATTCTGTGTGTTATTTGTAACATCTTCATAAAGTATAATTTATTGTGTTAACACTGTAAACTTGACCGTTTTTTAACCCGCACCGCCTAGTGGTTAAAGCACATTATTGCATTTTTTTATTGAATATGTTATATTTGATGAAAACATTTCAATATTAAGAGTAGCCTACATACAAAATAGGGGGAAAGTAGAAGGTCAATGAAAGAAAGAATAGAAAATATCAAGAAGATACTGTAGTGATCTCTACAATAAAACAGTTTAGTGCAGGACGTCCACAGATATTAACAGGAGGATGTGCAAAACAGACAAACTAATAAGGCTTTATTTAAACATTAAAGAATACTTTAAGTTAAGGTCTTCTTTTGAATAAGAAAAAAAACTTTGGGGGTATCTAGAGATAAATATTAAGCCTGACAAAGTACTTAACGTCCAATATATTGAATAGTTTATTTTGGCACTTGACAATCACCTTCCCTGAATTTTACTCAGGTGTAACTAAAGTCTGCTTTAATGGTTGTATATATTTCACATCATTAATCAGAATCTGCAAAGTAACTAAAATACATATAGTGGAGTAAAAATACCAGGTTAACCTCTGAATTGTAGTGGAGTAGAACAAAGTAGTACATGCTGCTGTAACAAAAACATTTCCCAACTTGGGATCAATAAAGTAGGCTATATCTTATCTTATCTTAAGATGATCGATGGCTACTGCCATATTTGCAAAATTTCCCTTTGAACCTTGACAAGTGCATGTTTCAGGCTTATCAATGAACAACAGGAGGGGTCACAGACATAAGACCAGCTGTTAAATAAAGCTCTTCTGACCTTAGCTGGCATGTGTGTATATATATTAATGCTGCCCATTATGGACACAAGCAATTTTCACCCATTTATTAATTATATGTTTTAAATTTGAGTGTTTCCTATCACCTAAACCTCCAGGGATGTACACAGTTTAATTCTGGCAACTTCTAATTATGGGAAATACGAAAACGTCTTTTAAAACTACAATTCCCAGTAGAGACGTGCCATAGAACATGTTGCAAAACACAATTAGCCAGCATGTGTAGTTCTGGGGGGGGGGGGGGCTGGACCCGTTCGAATCCAGTTTTGGATAGTCTGCCGTGGTTTCATTCCATTTCAAAGAGCTGTTTGACGCTCGGCATAACCTTGGCGCACTGCCACTCCAACATCCAATCACAGAGCTTGAGGACTAATCAGGCGGTTTGTCAAGCAAAGCGGATGTTGTAGTCCCAAATGATAGCTGAGGTTTATGGGTAGTGTAGTGTCTTCGGCCATCCTAAACTCCCAAAAAACTATTTGTTTCTCCGAATCGAACTCCGAAAAACACAAATGCATTGTACACAATTTAAACCAATCAATGTTGTGTAATTAACAAGGATAAACTGATGTTTTTTATTGGATGAGTAATGCAGATATATCACTGCAAAATCATTTGACAGTGCGGGAATACTTCCGGTTTTATTATGAAAACTTCGAGACCGGAAATACTGTTTTCACCCCGTGAGGGTTGACGCCAACTTTACATTGACTCTGCCTTCAATAGAAATGAATAGGGGGAAAGACGTAGTATATACCCATTCTCCTGGCGAGACCTCAAATCATCTTCGTAATATCTATCAAACTATAGATCCTACACATCCACTGGACCTGGATTCTAAAAGTACAATATACTGTACACTTCTCGCTAGAAATCTAATCAAAAAGCATTTTAATGGTCAAACTATTCTACAATTTAGGATTTCCCAGAGAGGGTTATTTGTGAATATACGACTAGAGGTGCTAAACTTTAAAACGTGACTATAGGTCGTAATAAGCTGCAGAACAATCGACCTATTTGGTCGTTTTTTGGAGGAGGACAGGCTGAAAATATCACCATATGCCTAAACAAACACATTTGGATTCCGGTCAAATTTGACCTGAGGACAACAGAAATGTTACGTGATATGATTCAGATTGTACCTTTTGCAGTTTTTTTTACCACTTGATATCTATTGTAAAATGCAACTAAAAACACATAGACAAAGCCAGTAAGATTCCTGGAAACCATCATCAATCATTACGCAAATCATTGGATAATTTTCCACCACTAAGCCTTGTCTTGTAGCCTTGACTAAGTCTTGTAGTGTAAGAACATTGTAGCTCTTCTTGTATCAACCATTGAATCCATCTGGCTTCCATGTTCATATTGCATTCGTCTTTTAAATCACTCCTTTCCATTGTGTTAAGTTGAATATAAAGCAATTATCTGCATTGCTGCTCCCATTAGTCATTCAGGCTGTAAATGGCTGGGCGTCTATGGGGAGGGGTCCTTGCATTGCATGGCTTGCAATTCAATGTTAAAATAATCATACTGACCAGTATTTGACTTCAAATAATGACCTGTGGATAAAACACACTCCCTCAGCCGGTCAACAGATCAGTGTGATTGCCTCTAAACCAGCTCTGAAGACGCTGACGATTTTCTTTTAATAGTCCGCCCACATGTTGAGACCATTTTATAACATTTCAACAGGTTTTCATTCAATGTAAAATGAAAACATACAGGTGTGATGTTGAAATCAAGAAATGCATGAAATCTGGTAAGAGATTTCTGAGTATTAAAAAAAAAAAGATTGACACTTTTTTGACAAAGCCACTGTCACAGAGAGCCCCTGTGATTTCCCTCTGTATAATGTGTGCTACACAGGGCATCATTCATCTGTAGCTAAATGTTATTCCTCTGTCTTTACCAAACCTGAAGTGAGTATTGTTAGGCTGTTACAGCGAGGTAGTGGGGGTTCTTTCTGATGTCCAGTGGTCTCCAGTCAGTGCAAAACATGTAGCTTGTGTCGCTGTTCGTTGTCCTTTTACTGCCATGCAATTCATGCTAAACATCTGTGCTGAATTATTTATTTGAATAATTGTTTACAGCCCTAGTTCTTAGAAAATGTGGCTTCTTATGAAGATATCCACCAGATTTTCCATAGAGTCATGTTACATTTCATAATCTGCATTCTCAAGATCGTAAACATTTACTTGAAATTAAACTCACTCAACCTATGTTCATTATTTTGTTGTCAATGTCATTAGTAAAACAATGAGATAGGATTTTGTCATGCCTGGTGGATTTTCTCCTGTTAGTGTTTTCTGACATTGTTGAAATAATAGCAAAAACGAACCTACCATCAGCCTGAAGAGGTAGGGAGATATAAGGACGGTCGCCACAAAGAAACTACTAGCATCTTCTGGATCTGACAGGATGAACATCTTTATCTCAGACATGACACCTTACTAATGTTGAATAAAACACAAAGTAAGAAGCAATCGGTCTATAATGTTATGGTATGGATGTAATCAACCTGCTGTATTAATATCCCCACACGAGTCTAATTGACCGATTTGGCTCCAGAAAACGTGACAGAACACATGTCAGTTGTTTATTAGAAATTAAAATGCCCAGTATCTATTGCACACTTCCTGCTGATAATATGTTCCTGCATGCAGGTGAAAGTAACAGCATGTCATCCTAATACATTTAAATAACTTAATCGGTGCCAGTAGACATTTGTCTACACTCTACATAGAGAGCAGAGCGCACAGACACAGAGCGGGAATAAAGCGGTGTGTTTTTGCCTCTACACGCACACGCACACGCACGCGCACGCACACGCACGCGCACGCACACGCACACGCACACGCACATGCACACGCACACGCACACACACACACACACACACACACACACACACACACACACACACACACACTGCAGCAGAGTACAGTTGAGGCTACAGTGTAAGTGATGAAGCAGCAGAAGCACGCTGGCGTCGATAAGGATCCAGCCTGACATTTATTAAAGCGCTCTTCCTCTCCAGCTGCAACACTGGGACATCCACACGGGGCCAGTGGACGAGGCATAATTAAAAAGGTAATGATGCTGGCAGGGGCCCGCATGGCATGGTTAGAGCGCTGCCCACCGCTATCGGGTCAGCCAGGAATGAGAGGCGGTCCATATCAGCCCCCCACGTTTAGCCGCTGGAAGCATTCAAAACCTCTCCAGCTGTCCGAGTGCTGCATGGCTAGAAAGGTGGGAGTCACAGATAGGGTCTTTATCTCGCAGTTTAAAATGTAATTGTTGTCTTCACTGCACTACTTTTTCTTCCCCCTTTACTTAAATCTTTAATGAAGATTAAGTGAGTCCCAACTAAGCCTTATCAACATGGGGAGGAGACAAAAGGCCTCATCAGGGTGGACTATGCACAAACAAACACTTATGTTTGTACTATATGGACGGGATATTGGAAAAGATGAGGACACACACATCTTCACATTTGCAGATGGAGCAAGGCTCGACACACATACATCACAGGCCTGCTGGTAAAGATGTCAACAGTGTTTAAGAATTGTTTAGGTAATTTCTATCTATAAATATGTTCAGAAAAGTATATTTTCAAACATTAGACATATTGTGCATATTTTGATATTAAGATTGAGATGTGTGTGTCTGTGTGAGCTCCTGTTGTGTTCTCACTGGATTCCACCAAACCCCTTTTTCTAAGTGTTGCACATCTTTGTTATTTAGTATGATAACATTTAACAAGTTTTAAAACCGTACTGCCATGTGCGACACCACACGATGAGCGCATAAAGTGATTCAAAAGTGGCTAAATCCGCTGGGATTTATCCAGCAATTCATTATTTCAGTTCATTACTTCAGTGATTTATATTATACAGTATGAGTTTTTTCCGCTCATCAGCAATGTTACTCTACTTCCTTTGTTCCAGACAGGTAAGAGTCCTATCTAACATGGCCACTAAAGCTTTCTGATATACATATGGGACATGTCCCCATGCTTTAATGTTCAAAAGGCTCTGCAGCACCTCTTTTCACCCTCTGTCTGAAACCACGCAGGGGGGGAGATATATACACACACACACACACACACACACACACACACACATACACACACACACACACACACACACACACACACACACACACACACACACACACACACACACACACACACACACACATACACACAAGACCAGAGCTGGATTCACCCTAAATCAGGGCTAAGTGGAAGTGACATACGGGGAGATGAAGAACACATTTTGTATTTGTATAGCACTTTGTTTGTGTGTGTGTGTGTGTGTGTGTGTGTGTGTGGTGTGTGTGTGTGTGTGTGTGTGTGTGTGTGTGTGTGTGGTGTGTGTGCGTGCGTGCGTGCGTGTGCGTAAGTGTCTGCTTTTTTCTGATATGAAACTGAGTTGTGGAATGATACCATAGGCAGAATTGCTTCTGTAGAAAGCTCTATATGAAGTTTAAGGCAACACGAGTCAATTCACTAATAACGTGCAACTCTGCATCTGCAGCCAAATCCCATATGGGTCTTCATATGTAAAGTGCTTTCCACTGAGCCGAAAATTATTCCCGTCTGCCCTCCTCTCACACACACACACACACACACACACACACACACACACACACACACACACACACACACACACACACACACACACACACACACACACACACACACACACACACACACACACACACACACACACACACACACACACACACACACACACACACACACACACACACACACACACACACACACACACACACACACACACATGCACGCAGCCACATACATATATCTAGATGGCCAAGAAGGATGAGGGAGGGAGAGGGAGACACAGAGAAAAGCTGACTTAAACATTTTTCTCCATTTCACAAAAGTAGCCGTGTTGTTGTCAACATGATGAATGAGAGAATAAAAAGAGAGAGAGACATAGAAAGAAATGGGAGAGAGAGAGGGAGGTTGGTTGGGGAGGAACAAGTTCTAGAGGAAGGGGGGGAGGAAGTGTCCGAAGCGAAGAGATGACAGCAGCTGTTGAACGTTTTCATCGGAACATTCTTTTAGCTCTGTGATGGAATCTGCATTAGAATGCACCATGTGTGTGTGTGTGTGTGTGTGTGTGTGTGTGTGTGTGTGTGTGTGTGTGTGTGTGTGTGTGTGTGTGTGTGTGTGTGTGTGTGTGTGTGTGTGTGTGTGTGTGTGTGTGTGTGTGTGTGTGTGTGTGTGATCATGAAATGCGTGCAAACATGCCCTTTCACTCAGTTAATGATTAGACGGTCAGCACATTTGTAGGTGTGTGCGCGTGCTTGGATGCATGAATGCAAATGCACGCACACACACATTTATGACCCCATCCTGCTGCTGGTCATTAAACAGGTGAGACTCGCTCTAACAAGCCGCCTCAGCATGCTGCTGCGATGGACTGAGAGCTGCATGTTCTGCATACAGGTCGAGTGTGTGTCAGTGCATAATGAAGGGAGAAACCTAACGCTCGTAAGACCGCATGCTGTCAAATTAATGATGACTTGATTTTATGCATTTATGTGTGTTTACTATTGACTTATCTTACTTTTGGAAAATAAGGAACATTTTGTATTAAAATGGCAACATAAGTTTTAAAAAACCTGTAACGTAGAGAAAAGTTATTTACATTTTAAAATCCTAAAATAACAAATACATGTTGAAAGAAAGCACCACTAATACAACCAGAGGAACTGATTAGTTGGCATGTTTTAAACATTCAAGCATCTCATGTATTGTGGTGCTAAAGATACAAAAACATATGTTACCAACATACAGGAGTTGCTGTATTGAAACGTTTTTAACTATTTAGGCTGAGGTCAAATGACAATTAATATGAAATAAAATAAAACTTTGCAGCTCTTGCAGAAAATGTGATGTATTTGTGGTGCTAAGGATTACAAAATAAACAGAAATACATGTTACAAACAAATAGTAATTGCAGTATTGGCACGTTCAAATTCAAGCTAAAGTCAAATGAGAACAAAAACAAAAGAAATGATGCAAGCTTTGCAGAGAATACATCATGTTTTTGGTGCTAAGGATTACAAGAAAAGCAACACAAATACATATTTAAAACACGTTTGTGACGGCACGTTTTTAACGTTTTAAAGTGAGGTCAACTGAGAATTGAATAAAAAAGAAATGATGTAGCTGAGAATGTAATGTCCATTGTATGTGTTTAACCCATTGCAAAAAGAAAATATTGTTTATTTTTCCCCCAAGATTGTTTTACATTGTAGATCTAACCAACAGAAAAAGACTCTAAGCTGCACAAATCCAAACAGGTAGTGCAGTCATTCCCCCATCACTACAATACCAAGGATTCACTGCTCTGACATGTTTCAACGCAGCATTTCCCAACAGTTTTGCAACTGCACCCCCTTCAAAGTGTGTGAGTGCGGTGCAATGAAAAAGACAAAGAACAGAAAGTTTAATATCTGGTACCACCTGCTGGTCAGAGCCAGAGGAGATGAAACAGCATCCTCACGCTGCCATCTATTATTCTTGCTGTAAACTCAGAAGAGACAAATACAGAACTGAACAGAAGCAAAGCGTTCACAAAGATAAGAGCTGAAAAACACCACTGAGCTCTCTGACTGTGCCGAGGCAGGGTCCTCCAGCCTGTTATAGCCAGTAAAACAACATGAATATTCAATGTGAAGCGCCCGTCTTCTCCGGATGGCCCGGAGGACTCGCTGGCTGATTGTGATCCATGGTAGCTGACAATCGGCCCATTGCAGAGGGCCATAACCCGGTGCTTGTGTGCTGATGACAGTGTGAAGCGGAGGCCTCAAACGGAGCAGTAATTGGACATTACTCCTGCGGAGAGAGGCTAAAAGCATCTCTGCCTTTCTTTGTGCTGACATCCCTCTTTTACTCTCATCACACTCTTCTCCATTTCCCTTCGCTCTGGCCGGCGCTCCTTTAATTGTAATGGCCTTTCTGGGAGTGTTAAAAGCAGCTCAGAGACACTGGACATCACTTTAACACATACAAAGAGGACCTCCATCATTTACACTCCTGAGCTCCCTCTGTCCGTGTGTTTGTGTCTTCACCGTGAAAGCCCATAAATCCACACACTTTGTGTCTATGGGGCCGTTTCACCCCTTTGAGCCGATGAATATTTCACATCCGGGAATGAACGGGAGATATTTGTCGTTACAATCACACTTATGTATATCTGCGTGTGTTGTTTAAATCATCATCACAGAGATATTTCCCCTTTAGCTCCAGATGCTAGTGTTTATCTTTGTTAATAATGTAAGGGTGGCTTTAACAGTGC
Source organism: Gymnodraco acuticeps (assembly GCF_902827175.1). Lineage (NCBI taxonomy): Eukaryota > Metazoa > Chordata > Actinopteri > Perciformes > Bathydraconidae > Gymnodraco > Gymnodraco acuticeps. The sequence continues at coordinate 3,710,614 of NW_022990558.1, forward strand.
CACGGTTGCTTTGTGCTATCACCATTAAGGCCAAGCTTACATTTTTAATGAGGAGGGAACACATTTAAAAACTACAGCTTCACTAACATTAACAAATTACTTTGGGGGTCGGATTCCAACAATCAGAGCGGATCAATCAGCCCGGAGCAATCAGTGTCCGAGGTACAGTTTGTATTAGTTTGTGGTCCTGAGATCAGTCGATACTCATCGTGCTGAATGTATCTGGTTGGAGCAAGCCACTGTCTTGTCTTTGTGTTTTCTTTTACTAGTATATACTGTCCCATCTGCTTCTGACTGATGGCAAACGTGACTAATGTGAAATAAAGTGCAAGAGAGATTAATTTCCTAACTAGAGGAACAATAAGAGCTTCCATTAACCTCAGGGCAGAAGAAGATCCTCAACTTAATTGTATTATTTTGAGAGGACAAGTTTCATTAAGCTTTACAGGGTGCTACAGAAGTACACTTAGGAGATGGTGATGGAGATACATGCAGACGATGGAAAGGTTAGCAGTCGGGTCGATGTCGAGTGAGTATCGGATAAAGTGGTAGTGAAAATACACCACATATTGTTGGAATAGAGGTGCCCTACCAAAGACATGAGTACCAGGTATATGTAGGGTTGCAAAGGGGCGGAAAATGTCCGGAAAGTTTCCATGGGAAGTTAAGCTGGGGAATTTTGGAAATATTCGATGCAAAATTATACAAAAAACATGACATTTCAACAGATTTTCTTTAAAAAATTTTTTTTTTTTTAACTAGAACAGAACAAGTTTTAATTAGTTTATTGAACAATTATTTGTTTAATTGAAGAACGAAAACAGGAATGTTGAGTTAAATGTTACTCAATCCAACTCATTAAAAAATGAACAAAAATGCACCCCCCATCCAAAGATCCCCACAAAGTCCCATTCAAAACGTTAAATGTAAAGAGCCCTCCTCCCTCCAAAAAGTCCCATTAAACATGCAAATCTTCCTTCAAGCAATCCTCTGCATTTTGGCTAAACCCTTTCAGTCAACGGGCTCTTCCTGGGCCTCATCAACATCACACTCTTCCTCTTCCTCTTCAGTGTCACTGTCCAGCCTTGTTGAGGATGGCTCTGTGTCCGGCTCAAAGAGCCTTAGGTTGCCCGAATGCCAACCAGTTTTTCCACTCTCACATTGGTGAGCCTGTTGCGAACCTTTGTGTGGTCTCAATAGCCATGCAGTAAGCAGTGTGCTATGGCGTGGATATTCAAGTGTACTTGAATGGCATCTGTTTGTTTTAGTCAAGATTCAGATTTAGTCTTCTTTTTTTTGTGTTACTTGGTCAACAAGTAGTGGACAAGTAGGGAATGAGTCCTTACTAGGGATGGGTATCGTTTGAAATGTATCGATTCCGATTCCGGTTCTGCTTATCAATTCCGGTTCTTATCGATTCCCCGTTTCGATTCCAAAATTGTAAAAGAAAGAGGTCAAACGTTTAGATAACAAAATATCTTTATTCTTTTCAGCTTTAAACTGAAATTGTTACAAATAAAAAATATACATGCAATACAAATGTATTGCACAATAGCTGTGCTTTATTTTAACTGAGCTATGCCTGTGGCAAGCTATTAACACTGTGCCCAATTGTCTTTTTATTTTTAGTGTAGTGGAGCCTCACTTCAGAGCGTTTACCGCGACCCATCTTTGGTGTTATGAAGTGACTGAGCTCGTGAACTGTCTACGGGGAGGGCGGGGGGAGCCTCGCTGCGGGGCAACTGTGGACCTCTGTCGCCTGTCAGCGCAACTTACATGATGCCGTTTAAAAAAATTAAGGGCGGTGCCGGCCATCAGCGTACCGAGCCGGCCGTCAACGGCCCGCTGACGACCGGGCCGTTCTGTGATTCTCCAGGTCTGCCCTGTATTCCACCGGGTCGCCGCGGTACAGACGGACCCGCTGGAATACAGGGTCTACCGCGTTTAGGAACCGTTAAGCAGAACCGAAAAGGTGTATTTTGTACGGGTACCCGGTACCCGGCATTTTCTTATCGGTTCTCATCTGGAACCGAGTTTCGGTTCCCAACCCTAGTCCTTACCCCAAGTGAAGGAGTTCAAGTATCTCGGGGTCTTGTTCTCGAGTGAGGGAACAATGGAGCGTGAGATGGGCCGGAGAATCGGAGCAGCGGGAGCGGTACTGCAGTCGCTTTACCGCACCGTTGTGACAAAAAGGGAGCTGAGCCAGAAGGCAAAGCTCTCTGTCTACCGGGCCATTTTCGTTCCTACCCTCAACTATGGTCATGAAGGATGAGTCATGACCGAAAGAACGAGATCGCGGATACAAGCGGCCGAGATGGGTTTTCTCCGCAGGGTGGCTGGCGTCTCCCTTAGGGATAAGGTGAGAAGTTCGGTCATCCGGAAGGGACTCAGAGTTGAACCGCTCCTCCTTCGCGTCGAAAGGAGCCAGTTGAGGTGGTTCGGGCACCTAGTTAGGATGCCACCTGGGCGCCTCCCTAGGGAGGTGTTCCAGGCACGTCCAGCTGGGATGAGACCAAGGGGTAGACCCAGGACCAGGTGGAGGGATTATATCTCTGGGAGCGCCTTGGGATCCCCCAGTCAGAGCTGGTTGATGTCGCCAGGTAAAGGAACGTTTGGGGCTCTCTGCTGGAACTGCTACCCGCGCGACCCGACCACGGATAAGCGGGAGAAGATGGATGGATGGATGGATGGATGGATGGATGGATGGTCAACAAGTAAGTGGAATTTCATATATTATACCTAAATCACTAAGTGATGATAGCTTGTTTTAGTAAGTTATTGTCACGTCTGTATTTGTGGAAATATGTACAAATAATAATAAGGATACAAGTATTTACACTTTTCTAGATCAGAATATAAACCCCACATATCATACCCCTTTTTGCCACTGGGACCATATCACCAACACACATCTAATGAAGGAGCTTCAAAGGAGCCACAACTCTCCAACAATGATCCTCGCACAACTTTTCAATTAGCTGCCATGTCAGTGTGATTGAGATGCTGAGCCGTGATTGGGCCTGGAGGCCTGTTGACGAACACTGATAGAGGCTAAACCAGGCCAGGCTATAATTAATATTATGAACAGGGGGGAGGAACTGTGTGAGTGTGTGTATCACATTGTATGTGCATTACAAATTCATGTCACTTTGCTCATACGTTGATTGAACTGATTTCTGCTATGAAATACGTGCTGTACGGGGGTTCCTCTAAGATGTTCAGATCATAGTCTCTTTGGATAATATTTCCAATCCAATCCAACTTTATTTATATAGCACTTTAAAACCTTCAGACCAAAGTGCTGTACAGAGAGATAAGCTCACAAAACATAAAATAAAATATACAAACACAAAACAAACCAGAATAAATGTAATAATTACAAAATAAAAAACAGCCATATAATAAAAACAATAGACCACTGAAAGCAAATAAAAGCAACAATCTACTTGTTTACGAATGCTAAGGAGAAGAGGTGGGTTTTAAGATGGGATTTAAAAGCAGTCAGTGTGGGAGCCTGTCTGATTAACAAGGGCAGGTCGTTGCACAGTTTAGGGGCGGCAGCAGAGAAAGCACGGTCCCCTCTGCGCTTAGACTTTGTTTTTGGCACCCTCAGGAGCAACTGATCAGCTGACCTGAGAGGGCGAGTGGGCGTATAGCTGTGTAACAGCTCAGAGAGGTAGGGCCAGGCCAGGCCATTGAGGGCTTTAAAAGTAAATAAAAGAGTTTTAAAATGAATCCTCGAATGAACGGGCAGCCAGTGGAGTGAAGATAACATGGGGGAAATGTGCTCGTATTTGCATGTGCCAGTTAGTAGCCGTGCTGCTGCATTTTGCACCATCTGCAGGCGAGCAAGGGAGGATGCACTTATCCCCATATATAGTGCATTATAATAATCCAAGCGGGAGGTGAGGAAGGCATGGATTACCGTTTCAAAGAGGTCACTATTTAAAAAAGGCTTGATTTTGGCTAGCTGCCTGAGGTGGAAGAAGCTGTTTTTAACAACTGCCTTGATCTGGCTGTCCAGCTTAAGTTCAGGGTCCATCTTTATCCCAAGATTTGTGATGGTACAGTAGGCCTGGTGGAGTGGCCCAAGGATCCTAGGTCTATAGTGGTCCGAGGGGCACCAAAAACCATCACTTCGGTTTTGTCATCATTTAATTTGAAAAAGTTGCATGACATCCAGGATGTAATGTCTTCAAGGCAGTTTAACAGCGGTTTAATTGAATATGAGTCGTTATTTTTAAGTGGCACATATATTTGGCAATCGTCTGAAAGCGATACCGTGCTTCCTAAGAATGGACCCAAGAGGGAGCAAATACAGGGAGAACAACAGGGGGCCTAACACTGAGCCCTGTGGAAGCCCACAAAGGAGAGGAGCAGACGAGGACTCAGAGTCCCCAAGGCTGACGCAGAAAGCCCTGCCAGTCAGATACGACCTAAACCATTCGAGGGCTTTGCCCCTAATGCCCACCCACTGCTCCAAACGAGCTATCAGGATCTCATGGTCCACTGTATCAAAAGCGGCTGTTAGATCAAGGAGTAAAAGGATAATGCATTCACCTGAGTCTGTTGCTAAAAGGATATCATTAAAAACTCTTAAAAGAGCTGATTCCGTGGTGTGCAACGTTTTAAAACCAGATTGGAAGACCTCGAGTACCTTGTACTCTTCCAGAAAAGCGAGAAGTTGACTGTATACAATCTTCTCTAGGATTTGGACATAAAAGGCAATTTGGAAATGGGCCTAAAGTTTGCAAGAACTGTGGGATCCAGACTAGGTTTCTTAATAAGTGCTTGTACAACTGCATGTTTCCAACAACCCCTATGAGCAGACTGCTGTTAAAAACGTCAAGAACAAAAGGTCCTATAGTGGGGAATACCTCTTTAAAAAATCGAGGAGGGACAGGGTCGATTGGAGAACCATACCTCATTCACACCAACGCAACTCCGGTTCAAGCTCCGTGCTAGAGCTTTTCAGGTTCAGAACCGGTTCTTCCGTTTAGCTCCGGCTCTTTTCACACTGCCCAGAGTCCGACTGGTGCTGCTTCATTGCGTCATCGTTTGCGTCATGACGTAACCATTTGCGTGCCTGCTTCATAAAGCCAAACCGCGCGGAAACCCCTCACAGCTCACACCGACAACAACAACAATGGCCGATCCAGCTTCCTCTGTACCTCTTCGGAAGACCAGATTCCCAGTAGGTAGCTGGTCTCTTCAGTGGACCACTGCTGCTTGTTAAGTTTCTTCATCGTTGTGTACAAACTGGATAAAACGCCGGCTTTTGTTGTTGTTCAGGAGTTGATCCCCGCCCCTGCCCCTGCCCCCGCCTCGACGTAAGCGTGACGTATGCGGTGCTTTTGCTCTGGCCGGACAATTTTTTGGTGCTCGAAATGAACCGGATTCCGGAGCTAAGAGGCTGCTCCGCTGCGGTGTGAACAGGAAAACCCGGTGCTTTTCAAGCTCCAGCTCCGAACCGGCCCTGAAACACCGTTGGTGTGAATGAGGAACCAGAGGACTTTATTTTGGAGACAATCTCCTGCACAGAGGACAGAGTCATAGGTTCAAAACGGTCAAAAACAGCAAAGCAGGGGGCAGAGACAGAGGTGTCGTTTGATGGAGCAGTGATTTGAGTCCTAGTTGAAGTGACTTTATTAATAAAAGATTGAAGAAAATGTTCACAGACTGCAGGGCCTCCCCCTCTCCACACAGGTAGTCTGAGGGGCATTAAGAACTGAATCTATTGTCTGAAACAGTACACGAGGTTTGTGACAGTTTAAAAGAATGATGTCAGAGAAATGTTTTATTTTTGCCTCTTTCACAGTTGTCTGATAGAGATGCCAACACTGCCTCAGCATTTGAAAAGAGACTTGTAGTTTGTCCTTATTCCATCTTCTTTCAGCTCTACGGCATTCACGTCGGGCAGCCCGAGTCGTGGCATTTAGCCAAGACTCGGATTTAGTTTTGGGTTGCCTTGTTTTTAATGGAGCCACAGTATCCATAGCAGCTTTACATGTGGAGTGAAACCATAAGCTAAGCTCCTCCGTAGTCTTAGACATAGGCTCATGAATAACACCGTTTTCATGATTAAACACGGCCGAAAACTGACCAGCAGTGGAAGTGTTAATGATACGAGATAGCCAGGCAGCAGCTCGAGGTTTGACAGTAGTACAGGCAAGTGTAACATCAAATAAAACAGGCATATGATCTGAGAAAACAGCGTCACATATCTCCAAGTTAAGAACAGGCAAACCATATGATAAAACAATATCAAGTGTGTGTCCGCGTTCTTGCGTGGGGCCAGACACATACTGTGCAAGACTAAAAGAGTCAACGAGGTTTACAAATTCCTTTGCCATAGGTTTCTCAGGACAACACCCATGAATATTAAAATCCCCAACAATAAGGACACGGTCATATTGCGGCATAATTTCAGCCAGAAAGTCAGAGAAATCATTTAGGAAGTCCTTATTGTATTTGGGAGGTCTATAGACCACTACACACAGCACTGTGTGAGAGCGGCCGAGCTCGAACACGCTCAGTTCAAAGCTGCAAGGAGAGCATGACAGCGATAGTTGCTGACATTTAAAATCACTCCTGAAAACTGTAGCTACTCCTCCGCCTCGGCCCAAAGTCCGTGGAGAGTTAAAATAGCAGCAATCTGGAGGTAAAAGTTCGGTAAAGGCGCTGGACTCACCAGTACCGAGCCATGTCTCAGTCACGAAGAGGACATCCAGTCCTTTAGAAGTGAATAACTCATTAATGACAAAAGTCTTGTTTGTCAGAGATCTGGCGTTTATGAGGCCAAACCTGGCAGGAACCAGTGGGTCCGTGGCGTTTGAGGTCCAGGGAGCCCGACAAATAGACAGCAGGTTATTCAGATTCACCCCTCGCCTGCGGGGACGAGGGGAGCAGGGCCCGCGGCCGGGCTGGAAAGCTTCGTCCGGGCCGATGACAGGTACCAACCAGGCATCGACAGGGTCCAGATAGCGACGAGGAAGAGACAGGCGAGGCGAAGTATTCAGTCCTTGAGATAGGACAAGCTGAAAATTCCTTCATCCTCACCAGTCGACCACTGCGTTTTCCGCGGTGGCGTTTACGGCAGGGAGTTGGAGCCGGGGTGCGGCACAGGTAAGCTGGTACTCCCAATAAGAACGGGGGAGTGTTTTATGTCCACGATCCGAATTCACAGGATTTAATGCCGAAAAACGAAGATCCAAAAGTGTTTGGCAATCGTATACTAGTAGAGAGTTGACATTTAGAGCAAAAAGTGACAAAAACAGCACAAACACACACACTGCTCGCAGATACGGACGGCAGGCCACACACACTGGCGCCATCTTGCACACACAGTGCATACTTACATATAAGCCAAATATATGAGCTTTCGTCCATCATTTGGAAGGTGGGTGGTTAGATTCCTAGCCCCTCCAATCAACATGTGTCGATTGAGCGATTTTCTCTACGTAGGACGCAGAGCCTTGCGGTGAAATCAGCTAGTTCAGTTACATGTCTACGGCTACATTCCCTAGTAGCGTGTGCCCCTTTATACAGCTGTTATCTGATTGGATGCGCATTGAAAAGTCAGGGCAAAAAATAAATAACACAGTTTAAATCATTTGAACTTTGAGCGCAGAGCCAACTTGTAAAGCACTTTGAGGGGTTGCAAAAATGGTCAAGTGTCAAATAATGCACCCCATTTACCATGTATGTATTAAAATAAACTGTACAGTAATCCTCATTCCTTTTTTCTGTGTCGAATGTTGTGGTAAAGCAAAGATGTGTACCACAGTATGTACTGGATCCATACAGTGGACCCAGAGGTGTATCACAGTGGAGCGCTGCAGCAGAACCACATGGACTGTGTATATTTCCACATATCTAAGCTGGTTGTGATTGATCTTTCTTCCCGCTATTAGATTGCTATTGATGTGCCAGTAGGACAGATGGCCTCACCTACAGCCAGGGTCACGCTTCAGAACCTCAAATTTAATCGAAATAATAATACATTTTTTATGATCAGGCCGCATGGAGGTTTGGAAGCGTGCGCTGAGTTGCAGGGAGAGTGCAGGGCAACATTAGGACTGAGCGTTTACAGCCAGCATTTACGAGCCTGCACTAAAACACACCATGCACACAGTAGGAACTGGAGAACATAACAGCAAAACACTTTGACTTTAAGATACAAAAGCTACCGCACAAGTTCATCTAACACAAGCTTTGTCTTGGCAAGATAACACCTCAACGGTTTAGTGTCCCTAACCCTAACCCTAGCTGTCTGCTTTCAAATTGTCTTTGCATGATTAGCTAGTCCCTCTACATTTTATTTATCTACAATGTAATTTAATAATAAGGTTTACACATACAAGGATGTTACTTTGGAGTGAATTTTTGCATACTTAAACACAATATAAAAATTAAAAAAGAAAACTAAGATAAAACTGTTTCTAAAGAGGCCCTATTATGCTTTTGGGATTTGTCCCTTTCCTGTAGTGATATATCGTTTTTGGTGCATGTAAATGGTCTGCAAAGGTTCAAATCCCTGTGTTTCCTCCAGAGGGAGTTTCTCTCTCACACACTCCCTGCCTGAAACTTCTCCATTTGCCTCCTTTGTTTACTTCCGTAAAGTGACATCACTATGTAACACTCACGCTTCTATTGGCTAGCGCTCCAACACATTTTATGTGATGGGCTAAGGGTTGGCACATCTCAAAGTAGTTGAGTGATTGGTCAACCGCTGACTGGCCAGCTAACCAATCAGAGCAGACTGGGCTCTGGTTTCAGACAGAGGGTGAAAAGAGGTGCTGCAGCACAAGCAGTATGAGAAAAATAAAGAGCTTTTTGAACATTAAAGCATGGAGGCATGTCCCAGTAGAGACACTAGATTCCAAAATGAACATGAAAATGAGCAGAACAGGGCGTCCTTTAAATCTATTTTAAAATGTAAAAAATTGCAAAGAAATGTTCCAAGAAATTTAAATATACAAAAATGTAAGTACATTAATATATGACATGTACTATGAGGAATCAGAAATGTGCAATATATCAACATGTGAAGTGGCAGAGAGGTGCAGTAAAAAGAGCTAAATGTTCTCATCCTTCCTCCTTTTTATCAACCAACCTTGTATCATTCCTTTATCCGACCACTCCTATTCCATGGTAGTGTGAGGAAGCACACACATCCAATATGACCAGCTGTAAATAATATTTCATCGATACTAGCTCTAAATAATAGATAGCAGCCTTTTAACTCGGGATGTTTTCACCTCAACAGACCTGGCTGGACTCAAGAACCCTTTGCTTTTTAAATGCATTATCACAGAGGAAGAGGTTGAGAGTAAGAGAGACAACATGAGGAAAAAGATACATAGATAGATAGATATATAGATAGATAGAGATAGAGAGAGAGAGAGAGAGAGAGAGAGAGAGAGAGAGATAGAGATATATAGATAGAGAGAGATAGAGAGAGATATAGATAGATAGAGAGAGAGATAGATAGATAGATAGAGAGAGAGATAGATAGATAGAGAGATGAGAGAGATAGATATATATAGAGAGAGAGAGATAGAGAGAGAGAGAGATAGAGAGAGATATAGATAGATAGAGAGAGAGATATATATAGATAGAGAGAGAGATAGAGAGAGATAGATAGATAGAGAGA